>NC_064850.1:47397887-47550387 GCF_024139225.1 Suncus etruscus | reverse complement strand
AGAAAGAAAGTAAGAAAGAAAGAAAGAAAGAAAGAAAGAAAGAAAGAAAGAAAGAAAGAAAGAAAGAAAGAAAGAAAGAAAGAAAGAAAGAAAGAAAGAGAGAGAGAGAAAGAAAAAAGAAAAAGAGAAAGAAAGAAAGAAAGAAAGAAAGAAAGAAAGAAAGAAAGAAAGAAAGAAAGAAAGAAAAGAGAGAAAGAAAGAAAGAAAGAAAGAAAGAAAGACAGAAAGAAAGAAAGAAAGAAAGAAAGAAAGAAAGAAAGAAAGAAAGAAAGAAAGAAAGAAAGAAAGAAAGAAAGAAAGAAAAAGAAAGAAGAAAAAGAGTGAGCAATAGTTAAACTAAATATCGTTGTACCTACCTCTTGAATCCTTACAAGCTTTCTCCAATGGCATATTAGGTGATCACAAGTTCCAGTCATTGAGTTTCACAGCAGGAGAACTCAATCTCAAGAAAACTCAGTCTTGGGGCCCTAGAGATAGCATGGAGGTAAGGCGTTTGTCTTTCTTGCAGAAGGTCAGTGGTTCGAATCCTGGCATTCCACATGGTCCCCTGAGCTTGCCAGAGGGATTTCTGAGCATAGAGCCAGGAGTAACCCGTGAACACTGCCGGGTGTGACCCAAAAACAAAAAAAAAAAAGAAAGAAAAAAGAAAAAAACAGAAAAGAGAAGAAAACTCAGTCTCAAGACCCTCATAGGAATCCCACAGACAGCTTCTCATTTATCTCTTGGAGTAGTTTAAGTGTCACACATCACTAGCCCTGACTAGTGATGAGAAGGTGACTATAAGTAACAATAACATTCACCATATATTTCTCATTTCCATTCTACTTAATATATAGTAATCTTACTTGCCTCTTATTGTTCAGATTTATCAAATCCAATTTTTTGTTTGTTTTTGTTTTGTTTTGGGTCACACCCAATGATGATAAAGGGTTACTCCTGGCTATGTGCTCAGAAATTGCTTCTGGCTTGGGGGACTATATAAGACTCTGGGGGATTGAACCAAGGTCTATTCTATATTATTGCATGCAAGGCAAACACCCTACCGCTTGTGCCACAGTAAGTGGGAAATCACTTGACTCAAGTCAAATCTCCCCCTACCTCAATGTTTTATAGTTATGAGAAAAACATTGCATGATAGTAACATTTCTATGTATGAACACTATATATATCCACCTATTCTTATATATTCTATATATAACAATTCTATAGAATATATTTTTTTGTAGCTTTAAATTAAAAGTTGATGAAACAGACCTTTTTGCAAACCTGGAAGATTAATTGAAAAGTAGATGAGGCAGATGGAAGCAATGTTGTCTTTTTTTTAAGGTATTGATTATTCTCTCCATTGTGATCCCTTTAAATTGATTGGATGTCTCCAGGGAAGCCAAATGACATCATTCTTGGGTATGGTCTCAACAGAAAATGTGGCCCCATGGCCTGAAAGCCAGAAGTTAACTAGGGTCCCTACTGATGGGCCCTGCCAGGAAATGTGTCAGAAACCAAAATCTGACTGTGAGCAGAGGGGTTATTCTCACGAGAGAAAGAGAAATATTTTCAGACCAGTCAATGAAATGTGAAATCACCAGCTTTTCAGCCATGCTTTATCATAATCAATATTTCCTAGTCCAGCGGGAAGGACCAATGGAAAAAGATGCTTCTAAAACTCCTTCGATCCTCCTGAGCATGCTGGCCTCCTCATTTTTCACTCACTCTATGGGATAAAAGCCATTTATTGGGTTAATAAGGAGCCCTCCTAAATTCGTATTTGATGGAGCAACTTCGAAATTTTTTTACAAGGGATCCATTCAGCTACAAGTGGGTGTTTATTTACATGACACTGATGAGTCACCATGAACAGGACCTTTCATGGTTTGTCAGAAATATGTTAAAATTATGACCATTTGCAGATGAATGTTCATATTAGTTGCTGTTTAGGAAACAGATCAATAATGCAGCCTGACAGGGGAGTTGCAAATGGCTTTTATTGACAAACGATGCAGAAAACTCTTCGTCTGAAGGTAAGATTTCATCTAATGAAATAATGTTCCTATTCGTCAACAACACCAGCACACATTTAATGACTTAGGCTCCTAGTAAATTCCAAAGATTCACTGCAAAAGGACATGGTAATTTAAAAAGTGAGTTGTTGAAGCAGTGCGGATCAAAATACAAATGATTATGGACAACACAGGACCAACAGGAGCTATGATCCGAGAGATGTTGTAGAACTAACAGTAAATAACTCAACAATTTTGAATGCTTATGAAACAGAATTGTCATAATGCCTCGGTTTTACATGATTGTAAGCCTTCCAAAGTGCACTGTTTGGTGGTAATATGTATAAAATGGGAAATTAAATGTAGGGTTTCTTATAGGGTAGAGATTTTGGAGTAAAATTTGTCTATTAATAGTTCTTTACAGTGGTCCAAAGAGATAATACAGGGATCCAAGTGTTTACCTAAAGAGAAGGGCAATAATACGATGGATAGAACACTTGCCTTGCATATTGCTGGCCCAAGGTGGATCATCAGCACCATCTGATCACACAGCTTTCCTAGGGTGGCCCAGGTAACCCAAACAGTTGTGCATCCTTGGGTTACTACACGGATCTGATAGCCCCATTTACCTGAAATTACCAGGAGGGACCTCAGAGCCCTCTGAAGTCTCTTAATGAGCCTAATAAATAAATAGATGAAAAAGAAACAGGGCCAGAAAGGTAGTATAGTGGGTAGGGCTTTGCCTTGCCCATGGTCAAGCCTGGATTCAATTCCCAGCACTCCATATTGTTCCCAAATCCACTCCAAGAGAGATAACTGAGCATAAGAGCTAAGAGTAAACCATGAGCATTGCTAGGAGTGCCTATAAACCAAACAAAAAATAAAATCAATTAATTCTAAAATAATAAACAAAAATTGCTCCAGGAGCAAGATAAACAACTTTAATACACTAAACAACAGCTCGTTTTAATTCTAAGAATTAAGGACTTGTGTCTCTTCTACTATTATGCTATTTTAATAAACTTTCTTTAAAAAAAAGAGAGAATGAAGTACACACAGAGGTACTTTTAGTGAGAGGATATAAAGAAGTCATTTCAAAGCTTTAGAGGAAAAATATTGCACTTTTTGGTGAGGGGACTGCAAATATAACTTTCATGAGATGAGAATTTGGGAAGAGATAGGAAAGAGACTTTTAAGTGCAAGAACCTCTGGTCTAAAAGATCAGGTGGAGTTTAGTTATGGTGCTCACCTCAGTGAATATTAGACTTCAAGGGTTTGATAAATTACTCAATGAAAGTTCTCCCTCCAGTATCTGTACTTCAGTAGATTCTATGGGAGAAACTAGATTTTTAGAACATTCCCTTGCATTTCTATAATGTTCTCTGGGATGAAGTTTTTGTTTTGTTCTGTTTGGTGGTCACACCCAGGGTCCATAGGGTCCATACAGAGTGATTCCTGGCTCTGCACTCAGGAATCCCTCCTCGCTATGCTCTGGAGGACAAATGGGACACCAGATATCAAACTGAGGTTAGCTGCTTGCAAAGCAAGCAGTCTCTGGCTGTATTGTCTCTCCAGGCCCTCTGGAATGACATTTTTCTTTACAATCTTTAGGCCCTAAAATAACATCTGGAAATCCTTTTGGGAAGGCAATATGGCCCATCTGGAAATGAACTTCATACTTCACAAATCATGTTCTAGGAATATTTATTTATGGCTGTTGCAGAACCAACTTGACAACAAATGAGTGGCTAAAGAAATATCTAAACATAAAATGGACCTGTTACACTGGCAGGACAAAGGGCTAAGGGTAAAGGGATAGGATGTACACTGGGAACTTTGGTGAAGAGAGGTAACACTGGTGTTTGGAATAGCCCTAATTCATTGTCACTATGCTAAAAATACAACTATGAAAAACTTGTAATTCACAATGATCTCAATAAAAAATTTAAAAAAACTGTTACATCAACACAAAGGAATACTATGCAGCTGTTAGGAAAAATGAAGTCATAAAATTTTTCTATATATGGATGGACATAGAGACTATCATGCAGAGTGAAATGAGTCAGAGGGAGAGAGATAGACACAGAATAGTCTCATCTGTGGGATTTAAGAAAAATAAAATACATTATGAAAATAATATTAAGAGACAGTATATATGAGAGCCAGAAGGACCAGTCCATGATATAACGCTTACCACAAAGATTGGTGAGCGCAGTTAAAGAATTAACTGCACTAACCAGTACCATGATGATCAATGATAGTGAGAAATAGAATGTCTGTCCAAAGACAGGCAGTGGGTGGGGAAGGAGGGAAATGGGGAACATTGGTAATAGGAAAAAGTTATAATGGTGAAGGGTGGTGTACATTGATGACTAAAGCCAACTATGAACATTTTTGTAACCAAGGTGCTTAAATAAAGAAAATTAAAATTTTAAATTAAAAAATGGGAAAAAAAAAGATGTAGAAAACTACTTATGTAAATACGTGGCAAGAGAAAAGCAATGTTCGCAAATGTCCCCTGCAGGACCCATTGGTAAGGAAATTCAGAGCAGGTTAGAAGAAAGTCAAACTAAGGGTAGCTGTGAAACTTTTGATAATGAACTTAGGGGTAAGAATCCACTCAAAATGCCTCATCACTGAACAGATATTTGAGTAAGAATCTCAAGAGAAGGCAGTGAGTACTAACGGAGGCTTTTTGAAGGCAGGGTCCAGGATGATCTGGGGTCCAGAGAGGCACTGTGGTTGGGTGGACTTTCAGAACATCTTGAAGACTTCAGGGATCAAGGGTAACATCTTACCATAAAGACAAAGGGAAGTATATGTGGCTTTGTCATCAACATTTCAAAGTCCAAATAGATAGACTGAGAAAATATTTGTGTTCGGCTCATCAAAACGGGTTGTAATTTTATAATTTGCTTTTCATACAGAGGGAAGATTTATACCACATGTCCTTGAAATAAGATGCATTTTGAATCCATGTTACTAACCAACAACCAAGGAAATGTATTGAAGCAGACTAAGTTCTAACATAGCCTGAGGACTACCTGAGCATACACAAGGTAAACTTAGAATTAAACAAACTTTTTCAGCTTTTGAAAACTTTTTAGAGATAAAGAACTGAGTTCGCAGCCTGTCCATAGATTTAGGAACTTCTTGTGGACTTAACTGCCCTTCTAGGCAAGTTTCATTTGAACCTTGACTTTGGCTGGAAAAAGCAGTGAGCATAAAGGATAAACATCAATTTATAAATGGTGGCTGATGTTGCCTGCCTTAGGAAGCATCTATTTGGTGAATGTAACTTCTGCCAACTGTAAGTTCTGAGGCTACATTTCAGCCACTGTTGAGTATCTGATTTATTTTATAGACAGAGCAACAGTGTTTCAAACTCAAGGGAGCATGCAAATAATTATTTGATTATTCAAGCACATAATTTCTTCCGCAGCTCCTGGAGAAAACATATTGTTAAAAGGGCTTCTCAAAATTTATTTCCATATAAATTTCCTTTCTAAAATGAAGTGGCAGTTACATATAGAGGGACATAAATATACATAAATGTTGGACTCTGTTTTGCCTCAGGTTCATAAATAAGTGATCATAGAAGTGATCAAGAAAATGCAATTTATTAAAAAATGAATGAGGGGTGGATTTTCCTAGTTGGGTGTTTTCAAATTAAACAATCAATAAAATTAAAAAAAAAACTAGATGGAGAAAAGTATTCACTTGCTATTCTAAATCAACTTTGCATTGGATGCACTGACATTCAAAAGATAATTCATATTTATTGGGCATTATAATAGAGCACAAAGCATATTTAAAGGCTAAAAAAGCTACATGGGAGAACAAGTATGTCTCATTTGAAATTTCATCAGGTATATGCTCCATTTGATGTCAGATCAAGTCATACTAGATTATATCTACACCATATGGTGATATCATACTCTTTTAAAAAGTTTTTTCCTGTTTTATTGAGAAATAATTGGTATGTGTCTCTGAGTAAGTTTAAGGAAGCACATCATGAAGACAATAAACAATAAACATATATGAGGAAATGATTATATTAGATATGCTTAACATCTATATTCTTGGGGAGCTACAATTTTTAAAATCTCTTAGGGTTTTCTCTTAGGAGAACTCTGGATTTTTCTCTCTTCACAGATTCCTAGGCATCTGAAGGCCATGTTAACTGTGGCCCTCTTATTGTACAATGAATTTCTATACTAATTTGATTTTTAATTAGAAATTTTTTTCTTTCACTGCTTTCCTCTACCTCTGTTAATCAAAATTTTGTTTGTTTTGTTGTGTAGCCACATGAGAGGTGCTATGGAGTTACTCCTGCCTCTGCACTCAGGGATCACCCCTGTTGGGCTCTGGCGACTATATGAGATGCTAAGAATTGAACCCAGTTTGGTTGCATATAAGAGAAGCCCCTCCCCTCTGTACTATTTCTCTGGTCCCAACTTTAATATTTTACTTTATTTTTTTATTGACTAATCATTAAGTAACATGTTTTAGTATTTGCTTTTCTCTGTCTAATTTATTTTACTTAGCATAAGGCCTTCAAAAATTATCCATGTTGTGCCAGAGAGGAAGTACAGAGGATAAGACCCATGCTTTTCATGTGGAAATTTTCTGTTATTACACTCATTTCATTTTCTACACCATTATTCATCTGAATTTTTCTAAATCTGGTTGGAGATTAAATAATATTAATATCTTTATTTCCAAGTGACTTTAGAATTGTTGATGTTGTAATTTACAACTAACTCTTAAAATTGGAAAATTGCAAAATATGCTTAGTTGTATTTATCATGGATAGTAGCTCTGGAAAAATTGATCATTTTCTCTCAATCATTACTTAAAAGTATCGATTTTGAGTTCAGAAATCTACCTGCCTTATTCTACTTCCAAGTAACATTTAACATATTTTCCTGTAAAAGAAAGAAAAAAAGGAAAGAAGAAAAGAAAGAAAGAAAGAAAGAGAGAGAGAAAGAAAGAAAGAAAGAAAGAAAGAAAGAAAGAAAGAAAGAAAGAAAGAAAGAAAGAAAGAAAGAAAGACAGAAAGAAAGAAAGAAAGAAAGAAAGAAAGAAAGAAAGAAAGAAAGAAAGAAAGAAAGAAAGAAAGAAAGAAAGAAAGAAAGAAAGAAAGAAAGAAAGAAAGAAAGAAAGAAAGAAAGAAAGAAAGAAAGAAAGAAAGAAAGAAAGAAAGAAAGAAAGAAAGAAAAAGAAAAAGAAAAAGAAAGGTCATGAAAGCTCCCAAAATCATGTGTTGATATTATAACCCTCCAAAAATAATTGAGGAAATACTTTTTCGGGGAAGGAGGACACACCCATCGGTGCTCAGGACTTATTCTGAGTTTCGCTCTCAGGAATCACTCCTGGCAGGCTCGGGAGACTAGCTGCGATGTCAATGTTTAAACCTGGGTTGCAAGGCAAACACCCTACCCACCTACCCACCTTACCCACTGCGCTCCCTACCATTGCTCCCGCACCAGAAGTACTTTTTTTGAAACGTATAACATTGCACATTGCTAAAATAATTGGATACAGTTAGAATCAAATTCTAGTGTTTAATAGAGGTCTTTTAGGGCACATATACAGGTGTGAGCAGGTCCAAAGGAGAGATAGTTGTTCCTAGTAGGCAAAAGAGTATAAATATTTTGTTTGTTTGTTTGTTTGTTTTTTGGTTTTGGGACGACACTCAGTGACGCTCAGGGGTTACTCCTAACTATATGCTCAAAAATTGCTCCTGGCTTGGGGGACTATATGGGATGTCAGGGAAAGAACTGAGGCTCTGGCTCAGCCGTGTGCAAGGCAAATGAATGCCCTACCACTACACTCTCACTCTGGTCCCTTGAGTATAAACTTTTATTTATTTATTTATTTATTTATTTATTTATTATTTTATTTTTTATTTTATTGATTTTTTGGATCACACCCTGTGATGCTCAGGAGTTACTCCTGGCTTTGCGTTCAGAAATTGCTCCTGGCTCAGGGGACCATATGGGACTCCAGGGATTGAACCAAAGTCCATCCTGGATCGGCTGCATGTAAGGCAAATGCCCTACTGCTGTGCTATCAGTTTTTTTTTAACTTTTTTTTTTTTTTTTTTGGGTTTGGGTTACACCCAGCAGTGCTCAGGGGCTATTCCTGGCTTTATGCTCAGAAATCGCCCCTAGCAAGCTCGGGGGACCATAGGGGATGTTGGGATTAAAATCACCGTCCTTCTGCATGCAAGGCAAATGCCTTACCTCCTTGCTATCTCTCCGGCCCAGACTTGAGTATAAACTTTTAAAGGCACAAGATTCTCTCTGTTCTTCATTGGGTTCAGATGATTATGGGAAGTATATGGTTAGGATTTGGTGAAATAACCAATGAGTATCCACAGATCATTCTTTTCAGTCCTTGTGGAAATGGGCAATATCTACTGAGAGAATCAGGGACTGCTGGTTGCTCTCAAGACAAAGCCCCTACAGGTAATTTCACATTTGTGTAATCTTTGTGTTGGCAGTAGAACAGGTCCCCTCAATGATAGGAATCCAGGCCACACAAACTCACATTAGGAGTGAAGCTCAGTCCTAGGAACGAGGAAACCTGTCTGGTTGAGGAGAGTTGAAAATATTGAGAATGTCCTGCTTATCTTTTTCTAATGAAGACAAATGCCTTCATCGTGAAATCTTGATTTGCAGCCTTATCAAATGTGTTACTTCTTCAGGAGATCAGCTTATGAGTAAATTGACTGATCATCTTGGGACCCACCAGCCTTCCTAGTATTAACTTTCTCTGTGTTCTCTTCTCTGTGTTCCTGGGATCATGCAGACATACAGCTACTTTAAAAAACATGTGTCTTATCATTTTCAATCTGCCAGCTTGCTGCCAATAAAGTTCTTTCTTTAGTTTTTGTTTTTGGGGCCACACCAATGATGCTTAGGGCTTACTTCTAGATCTGCCTTCAGAAATAACTCCTGGTGGTACTCAGTGGACCATATGGGATGCTGGGATTGAACCCAGGTCAGCCTTGTGCCAGGCAGCCACTCTACCCACTGTCCTATCCCTCTAGCCTCTGAGAACTCTTTCTTGACCCCACTGCCATGTGTCTCTATTGGTCCAGGAGCTATAGTGAAACCCAAACTTCTCAGTTAATATAAGATTTGAATATTGACATGGGCCAATCACTCAACCTTCTTTTTAAAATGTCTATTAAAACATCACACATGCCCCTTCTTCAGCTTCCCTTTATTAGAATACCTACCAGTGCTTGCTTTGGCAGCACATATACTAAAATTGGAATGATACAGAGAAGATTAGTGTGGCCCCTGCTCAGGATGACATGCAAATTCGTAAAACATTCCATATTTAAAAAATGTCTACCATGTTGTCAAGGAAAAAAACAATCTCATGGAATAATCAAAGAGAATGTCCTATTCCAATATTTCATCTTCTTGTACCTCAATGAAGAATTTATGCTGTGACCTCTATCTTCAGCCAGAGATCTTTATTAACTATTTTAACACTGTTTATATCAAGAAAAAGAGTTATGACCCCAAACCCTCTTGGATTTAAATGTTCTCAAAATACAATCACTTGCCAGTTCAAGGCCTGGATATGTCTAGACTTTCCAATCTGTGTAGATAAGTCTGAAATATGGGTCCATTCTATGCATTTTTTTCCTCTCACATCTTGCCTTATTAACAAAGAGCAGAGAGAAGAATGCACAATTCCATTCCCTGTATTATGAATATGCTAATGACCTCAAGCAAAATGTTAATGTGGGTCATTCTTTGATAAGAATAACAATTAACTGTTAAGACTGCCTGGTAGTTTTCAGAGAGAAAACATTTTTAAGCCTGTCGTGAAATAGATTCATTTTGAGAGGTTAATGAAAAGGTGACTGGTCCTTATATCTTATATTTAATGGCCCTTTATTTTTAGGGGAAAAAAGTTTCACTTCTCATTGATATAATTCCTATTTCTTTTTTTCTGATGCCTTTTCTTCAGTTAGTGACTGAACGAGATTTGGGAAGGAGGGGGTGGGCAAGCAAGGTGTGCTAGAATAAAACTTGGCCAGAAGTTCATTCTGCTGAGGCTTTTTTTTTTTTTTTAAGTTATCAATAAAATAGGAGGACCTTTTGACTCTGAGAAGCTCTATCTGGCCTCTAACTAAGCATCTAAATTTCTCTCTTTTTACTGCTGGGAGAAAGGCCAGTTCATCTGAGAGAATACAGGCCTCCTTCTTAAACTGATCTGAAAAAAAAAGATAATACTTTTGATTTGTGTGTCCTTCTAACTTAGAAGACTTTTTTTTTTTTTTTTTTTTTTTTTTTTTTTTTTTTTTTGCCTCTAGCCTCAAAATCCAAACAGTTTTTGTTCCACCAGCATGCTGGGAATCACTATGAGCCCTACCAGAGATAAATGCCTTGTCTCTTTCTGTTCATTCAGATATAAATGCTGCCTATCTTGAAGAACACAGTTTCATCTTCTAGTCAGGAGCCACCTGTCCCCAGAATTTTTTGTGCTCAAGTGAGAGTCTCAGCTAGGAAGGGCTCTGCTGCCTTTTGGTGTGTCTCTTAAATAAGCAAGCCCTTCTCTCCACTGGGCTTTTATAATTGGCTGGTCAAAATCCAACAAGGCAAGAGAAAGAAGCCTTTATCTTGCAGGACTAGATAGTCAAGAGCCTGCTCCTAGAAAGCACACTTTGATCTGCCATAATTGATGTTTGCAGACTTTGTTGCTTCTGCATGCAGCTCAATTCTTTGAGACCATCAGTGGAATCAACTAGAAAATCAGCCACATATGCAAGAGAGCATGCAAGAGAGCAAGTCTTTCCACAGATTGTTTCTTAAAGCCACTATCACAGTTTTATATTTAAAAGAACTTGCATGAAGGGCCAAAGCGATAGCACAGTGGTAGGGCATTTGACTTGCATGCTGCTGATTCAGGATTGACCCAGGTTCGAGCCCCTGTAGCCCATCATGGTCCCCAAGCCTGCCAAGAGTGATTTCTGAGCACAGAGCCAGGAGTGATCCCTGAGTGCCGCCAGAAAATATCCACATCCTTGGCTAGTGGCCTTCTCTGATCTTCCAGGCAAATTATGGAGAGTTAAGCCATACTCCCTAGGCATTATTCCACTGAATTATATCTGCTTTCTTCATTTCTCTGCCATTTAACATACTCAGTAACTTGGTCCTGGGAATTAGGATGTAGATGTCATTGGGAGGCCATATTGTGCTGTAATCATACTAAGGTTATTATTTAAGTATCCTAGCGAGGAGTTAAGGAGGCAATTCTATAAACTTCTGGCAAATAACCACACAAAGTGAGAAGCGGGAAAAAGAGCACAGAAGTAGAGCATTCGCTTTGCATACTGCCAACCGAAAATCAACAGTGGTTCGCTTCCTGCCATCCATATGATCCCCATGCCTGTGGGGGCGATTTCTGAGTGCAGAGCTAGGGGTAATAACTGGGCATCACCAGATATGACCCAGAACAAAAACAAAAAAACATACAAAGTAAAAGCAAAAAGACCTGTGAGCTTCAGTGCAAGAATATACAAATGTGTTGAGCTTAGAATTATTGGTTTAAATTAATTTATCTTAAGAATTGGAAAAAGGATGTGATAAGGATTAGGAACAACAAGGATATGGTATGTGGGCCTCAATCATTGTCAATGGATGACATTTACTTTATTTTTGGAGCACAAGGAGTAGAGGGAAACTGTATTATTTTATGGTGGTAAAATTTTTATACCTTTAGAGGCTAAAGCAATAGTACAGTATCATCTTTGCATACAGTTGATCTGAGTTTGACCCTGGCACCCCATATAGTCTGCTGAGTCTTGCCAGGAGTGACCCCTGAACACAGAGCTATGAGAAAGCTCTGTGTACTATTGGGTGTGCACCCCCTCCCACCAAATTATCATTTTAACTATTTGTGGTCTATAGTTTAATGGCATAAAACACATTGTTCTTTTACAGTTCCATTTGCTCCAGAGTATTATTAAACTCTATTTCCATTAAACATTAGCTTTGAGGGCAAGAGATAGCACAGTGGTAGGGCATTTGCCTTGAACGCAGCCAATCCAGGACGGACCTGCTTTTGATTCCCAGCATCCCATATGGTCCCCTGAGCCTGCCAGGAGCGATTTTTGAGTGCAGAGCCAGAAGTAATCCTGAGTGCTACTGAGTGTGGCCCCAAACCAAAATAAATAATTAAGCAAATAAAAATAAACATTAGCTTTATCTTATTCTTTATTGCTAATCCCCAGATACTTTCAAAATTTTAGTCCATATATTCAGAAGTAAAATTTTTAGAAACTGCCATATTTTAAATTGCAGCTAGGTCATTTTATATGCCCATGAGAATTCCAGATTATTATATTCTTTCTTGAGTTCACTTCCTGTTTTGTGATTTGTATTTGATTTATTAGTTTGGGAACCACACCAAACTTTACTCAGGGCTTACTTCAAGATCTGTGCTCAGGAATTACCCCTGGCAGTGCTCAGAGGATCATGCAGGATGCTGGGGATCAAATCTTGGTCAGCCAGTTACAAGGCAAACACCCTTCCCAATGTATCACACCAGCCCCATTGTTGTTTCATGTTATCTTTTTTTTTTTTTTTTTTGGTTTTTGGGCCACACCCGTTTGATGCTCAGGGGTTACTCCCTGAGTAACTCTG
Organism: Suncus etruscus; assembly: GCF_024139225.1. NCBI lineage: Eukaryota > Metazoa > Chordata > Mammalia > Eulipotyphla > Soricidae > Suncus > Suncus etruscus. Next base: position 47,537,717 of record NC_064850.1, on the reverse strand, counting down.
ATTTCTGAGCACTCAGAAATCGCTCCTGGCTTGGGGGGGACCATATGGGACACTGGGGGATCGAACCGCAGTCCGTCCTACGCTAGCGCTTGCAAGGCAGACACCTTACCTCTAGCACCACCTCTCCAGCCCCTTCATGTTATCTTTTTAAAGTAGACGTCCTACTAGATATGAAGTACTATGTAATTATGACTTTGTTATCATTATCAAATTATCAAAAATATTGATCATTTATTAGTATGGATATCAGCCATCTACATAACTCCTTGGAGAAATATCTGTGTGAATTGTTCCCACTTTTTAACCAGGTCTGTCCTGTTTGTGCTGTTGAGTTCTACAAAGTAGGAGTTCTTTATATATGCTAAATATTAGTTCATTATCAGATATATGATTGACAAATGTTTTCTCTCATAAGTTACCTTTTTACTGAGTCTGTAATGATGATCCACAAAGTCTTAATTTAATAAAGTCTGTTACCCTTCCCCAGGCCAAATGCTAATCTTACCTGATGGCCAGGCCCATCCACTCCTGGGAGGGGTTTGTGGTTGTTAATTAGAGGGGCTCAGGAGAGGGGTGAGAGTAACAGAAGAGAGGTGACAGCAACAGAACAGAAACCTCAGCAGGAAGAAGCAGCATGAAGAGAGGAAAGACAGGCTAGATGCAGGGCAGCTGAAGGAGGCTACTTAAAAAGTTAGCTGAAAAGGCATGTAAGATATGTACATGGCAGTTAAGGCCTTATAATAAAGCTTCATGTCTCCTGACTTCTACTGACTGCCTGGGGATTTTTTTCCTCACCGTCATTCTGATACCTACAGACCAGCCTGCGAAAGGGAATGCAAGTGCCTGGCCTGGCCAAGAAAGGCCTCACTATCCATCCACCATCAAATACTCTTATTAATTTAAATAATACTTCAATTGAATAATACTTCCAAAGTCCAATCTATTTCATTTTTTAGTGTTTCTGCTTTTAATGTCCTATCCATGCAGTAAATACTAAATTGAATATTATGAAATGTCTCTCCAAGTTTGATTGTTAAATGCTTATAGATTCAACACCTGAACTGAAGTTAATTCCTTCAAAGTAATTTTTTTTATTTGTTTTGTTTTGGGGGCACAGCTGATGATGCTTAGGAGTTACTTTTGGCCCCGCATTCAATAAATATTCCTTGCAGTGCTCAGCATTGAACATGGTTTACCATGTGCAAGGCAAATGCCTTACCAGCTGAATTATGGCTTTAACCCAAGTCTGTATTTATATGCTATACCAGGCAAGGTTGTGACTTTATCATTTTGCATGAAGATACCATGTGTTCCCAGACACATTTGTCCTTTCACTTGAATGGTATTGGTACCCATTGTTGAAAATCATAGATCATCTATGTAAGGTTTTACTTCTGGGTTCTCAAGCCTACTCTGTAGTCCGAGGTGTCTCCCATTGTGCTGGGACCTTTTTAGAACACTGCAGTTTTGCATTAATATTTGAAATCAGAATGTCTGAGAAGTCCACTTTTGTCATTTAGCAGGATTGTTTTGAATATTTAGAGTCCTTAAATTTTTAATTGATTTTTAAAATAGAATTTTTAATTTCTACTAAAAATAGATAGTTAGAATTTGATAGGGGTTGAATCAAATCTGTAAATAAATATGAGTGGTACTTACAACTTCCCCACATTGTCTTCTGTCCATGAACATTGAATGTTCCTGAGGTTTTCTTTTTGGTTATTTACTAACAAATGATTAAAGAAATTTATTGAATTAATAAATGATTAAATTAATTTACTTAATTAATTATATTAAAAAGTGAATAAAGTGATTATTAACCTTTTATTTTAGCCATAGAGATAGTACAGGGATTAAGGTAGTTGTCTTAGTGCATGGTAGACCCAGGTTTAATCCCCAGAATTCTATATGGTCTCCCAAACTCCACCAGAATTGATTTCTGAGCATAAGAATTACCTGGAGTAAGTCCTGAACATTATTAGGTGTGGCTCAAAAACAACAGAAAGCAAAGCAAGAAAAAAAAAAAGATTCATTGAGAACCACTGCTTTAAGGCAGAGAAATTGTGTTTACTAAAAAATCTTAGTGATTGGTGATCCTGCTTATTCTGCTTATCCTGTTGAGTAACTTCTCCTCTTTATATGAATTGGTGGAAACTGGGTGCATTATATATGGGGGGGTGCGTACTAGCATGTATCCCCCTCCATATTGGCTGTGATGGGTCAAAGATAAAAAAGAACAGGAAAAGCCTCATCCATCTTTTTTCCTCTTTATGCCTTGTTTAATTTTTCATGTTTATTCAATTACCCTCAAAGTTCCATTGTTGGGGCTTTCTGAGTGGCCAAATAGCTGAGTTCTATTTTTATCCCTCAGGAGTCACCAGCTCATAAAGGAAAAACGTCCCCATAAGGTAGATCACAGGTCAAAAAGGAGACAGCTGAGATCAGACACCTCAGGAGCCTGCTTAAACCCCCACAGTCCAAGTGAGAGTGCAGAGCTTGGGCTTGGCAACTCTGTCCACTGACATGATTCTGAGAGATGCCAGTGAAAAGAAAGAATGGCAGCTCACAAGGAAGGTATAAAATTTGCCCAAGTAGTGTGGCACACTGCAAACTGGTAGAAATCTGAATTCTGTAAGGAAACATGGAGAATAATCCAAGTAAATGAAAGGCTTTGAGCATCCTCAGAACTTAGGAAAGTGGGAGCAAGATAAGAATGAAGTGAAGGGGCCCTGTGAGATTTGAGTGGCAGCATTAGAGTGTAAGAGAGAAGAGCTGAAATGCAGTCCCTGTGTGATAGGACAGTGGTAATCATTGGGGGTTGGTTTGCAGGTGCTTGGTGCTTTTTCCTCTAAGGGCTTTTGAAAGCTCTATACCTTCACTTCAAAGAAAAGCACCAACAATGCTCACCCAAATCACCCTGAAAATCCACCCAGGGACTCCAGTTTCAGAAACACTTCTAGTTCTATTGCATTGTGATGTTATTAAGGTATTCAGGCATTTCCCCTCTATAATATCCCCCAATAGTTACTGTGCCTATGCAGGGGGGGAAAAAAAGCACAAAATAATCATTTTTCACATATATTTATTGATTGATCGATTTTTTCTTGACGTCCTTATTTTGGTGTAGATATTGAAGTTGATATCTTCATTTTTATTTTATTTTATTTTATCTTATCTTTCTCTTTCTTTTTGCACTCAGGCATGATTTGATTTCAGAACCAAGACTATTGTGTGGTGCTTCTCCTTATTGCTGTAGTGCTCACTGGATATTTAATTTGGCATTTCTTTCTGTATTGTTGTGGTGTTTCAATTACCTTTTTCATGGCCTCTCTCAAACTGAAGTTGATAGCCTCTAGAAGAACTCTGCCTATTTTCAGCATATTTGACTTTTATTTCATTTTATTTTATTTTCTTATTTTTACCCCATTATATTGCTTTTCTTTCCCTCAAAACCACATAACTTGATTTATCTAGCTCCGCCTCTCAAATAGAGGGAGAAACAAGGGAGGGCACCAGGACCAAACAGATATATGATCACTAATAGTAAGCTAGACAAAGAGGGGACCACCTACTCTAGCAGCCCGGGGGGGGGTGATGGTGGGGGCAATGGGTTGCAGGAAGGGAACGGGGGTGGGGTGGGAGGAGGACAAATTTGGTGATGGGTATTCCCCTGATTCAATGTTAATATGTACCTAAAATACTACTGTGAAAGATATGTAAGCCATTATGATCAAAATAAAAATAAAAATAAATCCTGAAAAGATGGATGGAATTTTGAGTAAAGGGAAGACCAGATAAAAGCTGTAGCTTGATTGTAGTACTATAAAGACAGTTTTGAGTACTATGTATAAGTTTTGTTATATGATTGTAGGAAAATAAATTTCTTCCCTTAAAAAATAAGGTATTCAGGCATTTCTTTTATATATGTATATGTATATACAACTTTATTTAAAGGCCACGTATTACATAGTTGATTCATAGATACATTCATTTCTGGTTAAATGGGATCAAAATTTAAAAAAGAAAAGAAAATAATAAATACAAGAAAATTTGTAAAAATCGATGTATCTCACAATGAGACAAGTCATTGTCAGAAGGTTTACTAAGCTCTTGTTGCTATTTGGTCTTTGTGTTACTGCTTTTGTTTCTGAGTATTAGTAGTTTCAAATACAGATTGGCAGCTAAATTGATTTGTCTAAATTGGTGTGGCATCTAAACAAGTGAGACTGTATTTAAAAAATGAGAAGTTGTCATCTGGCTGTGTATATGGCCAAACAGTCCAGGAATTTAAAGCATGTGGCTTTTGTCTAGCATGCTTTTGGCTACTGTGCCTTCTAGAAGTATGAGAAGGTGGGGAGAGGGTACCTGAAATCAATCCAAAGAAGTCCTGGAGATTTCAGCCCAATACCAGCATACTTAGAGTTTTGTTCTGTTTTGTGTCTCTGCAGAGAGTTGTAGATGAGTGAAGCAACAATTGTGAGTGGTGATTGCAGCTGGCATGGCTTCAGCAGGGCAAGGACTTGGCTTGCCCTTTCCTCCTGATATTGCCAGCTTTTAACTATGTGGCCAGTGAACCCATAATTTTTCATGGCTTGGTTTGTATCTCTTTTGAGAATAAAGTGAGTCTATGGAACTGGATAAGCACAGACATGGTGCTTATATTCATGGGGAAGGCATGTTTTCTGCTGTCTCAGACATTTCTTAGACAAACCCTGATACTTTTGAACCCTAACAAAAGTAGAGGAACCCTCCTACCATTCTCTGCATGCTATATTCCCCCACCCCACCCAGAAGAAAACTGATCTGGAGCAGGGGTTACCACAGGAAATAATCCAAACCAGGAGAATGAAGATGAAATGTGTGTGTCCAGGGACCTTTCCACCTCATGGACAAGAGGAAGAGGCCAGCTGAGATTGAAGAATTAATTGAAAAATTAACACCACCCCCAGGAGTAAGGGGAACAAAGGCAAAGGACCTATCAAAAACTCTTACTGCCTAGGTGGAGTTTTGACATGTAAAGAGGAAGCCATCTTTGTTTAAGGTGAAGACCGGTTAACCCAACACTCTCCCACCATGGGCATCATAGCAGATTGAAGGAATGATTCTTTAAAGCAAAAACAAAAGACAACCCTCTTTTTGTTCTCTGCATCTTCCTGCAGGTTTCATTGCGAATAAACATGACCCACTCCTTTATTTCTTCTCTCTGCTTCCGCTCCCTCCTGGCACCCAAATGACTTTGACCCTCATTGACCTCCTGGAGCATCTCTGTGACCCTTGTCCTTTTCAGCAGGACCACACCATACCTGCTGCACACAGTTGGGATCCCCTCCCATTGCTTCTCAGCCTGGCCCCTCTCCCTGCCAGCCGCAGTGTGCCTGCTCGTAAAACAGCTCTTTATGGACTTTATTGCTTAAACTCTTTTATTTGCCTGCAGGAGCCCTTTAACAAAATCACATTGAATTGACTTTCTCACACCAAATCAAATCTCCCCGGTCCCAGTTCAGTTGTCTTTGTCAATATGTATTTTATAAATGGAGTGAATTAACAGATGCTGTTGGCTCAAAGTGCTGGGGTAGCGTTTATGTTTTTAGAGCTCTCTCTGGGCAGATGAGTTGTGGAGGAAAGTTATACAGGTATCTCGGGATGAAAGTCATGCTTGGTATTTCGGTGGTGATGGATTCTTCCCCATTTCCAGTGGCTGTATTTTAAAACCTCTTTATTACTCTTTTTTATTCCTCGTGTTTGCATATCCACTTCTATCCTGAATGCCATCAATCTTGCTCCGGACTTGCTGATGGCCCTTTGTATTAACAGATGGAAGTGAAAGACAGAGGACTTTCTGGTAACCATGGATAAACTGAGTTTACTCTGTACTGTGCCTTTGGAACATGAGGCCTTCTTTCTAATCTAGAAGTTATCCTGCAGTTTTTGAAGAAACTCTGGGCAAACATTGTGGTTGAAAAGCATCCTGGCTTGTCAGGGCCACTGTTTTTCTTATAAGGTGGAATTGGAGGAACTCATTGATGGTTGTTGTTGTTTTCAGTGAGATAGGGGTACCCCAAACAGTGCACTGGGGGTTCTGGTGAGTCACAGGTTAGTTTCATAAGCCTGAAATCCTGATGTTCAGGGTTAGAGGCAAATAGAGTTCCCTAGAACCACTTCGGTCCTGCTCAGGGGACCCTGTAGTGTTGGGACAGAACCAGTTCATTCCCACCCTTTTCTCCATTTCCCAGACACAGGAATATGGAAGCTTTGCAAAAAAGGAAGTATAGTGCAGAGATCTATGGTATAAGAATACTTTTCTTTTCTTTTTTTTTCTTAATCCTTTTTGTACTTTTTTTGTTACTCCCTTATTGGTTTTTGTTTTGTTTTGTTTCGTTTCTGTCTTGTCTTGTTTTGTTTTGTTTTGTTACTTTTTTCTTCTTTCCCCTTTCTTCTTCCAAAGGGATACTTACAGCACTTAGCCGGACTCCTCCCATGTCCCTTCTTATATCTCCAATAGAGCCACATTACTGGAATCACCTTGATCAGCATCATGATTGAAGAGAGAAAAATGGATGATACCAAGACCAGACAGTTGCATGTCTATTTGGTGAAAATAAGAAATGATCAGACTTAAATACAAAATCCAAAGTCAACGATAACAGAAATGATACCCAATCTACGGAAAGCTGTACATGGGGGGAACAGTTGCACTAGCATTATAGGGAAGAAGAGGGGGAAGTGAGATGCGTGTTGGGAACAGGGGTGGAGGGAGAACAACACTGGTGGTGGGAATGCCCCTCATTCATTACTACTATGTGCCTTAAATATTACTGTGAAAGATTTGCAATTCACTTTGGCCACAATAAATAAATAAAAATTTTAAATTTAAAAATTTTTTAAAATAATACTGAACATATACTGAATGTATTTTATATTCATATTTATATTTCAAAAATATTAAATTTTTTCAAGGGAGAATTCAGTGTCACATAGTGACTTTTATAAAGGAGTCATGATGCATGAGCATATAATATATATATGGTTTTTGGTGCCACACCTGGTAGTGCTCAGGGGTTACTCCTGGCTCTGCACTCAAGAATCACTCTTGGTGGTACTAGAGGGAGCATATGGGATTCCAGAGATCAAACCCGATTGGCATGTGAGGGCAAATGTCCTACTTGCTATGTTATCATCCCAGCTCTCAATTTATGAGTATTTTTAAATACATTGCATTCCAATCTGTTGTAACTACTTGGAGGATCTACCTTTCACTTGCCAAGTTTCTGCTGTTACAGAACCATCTACTGATGAAGACCACATGCCTTTCTTCTTAGTTCTGCCATCAATTTAGATTGACCTAAAGCTACATTCATCTTTTTAGTTCATTCTTCTAGCCCCCAAATAGAATACTTTGAATTAAAATGAGATTTCCAGGTCTAAGGCTGTGGACTAGAGTTATAGCCCTTGCCTGTGGAAGGCCCTGGGTTTGATCTCCAACCCTGAAAAAATAAAAAAAAATAAAAAAAAAAGAAAGTTCCCAGGACTCATTCCAGAGATTCACAGTGATTGGTTAGGTTCCAGGTTGGGTTTTATGACAGTCCTGATTTTAGCTCAGAATCATCCTAATTCTTGGTCTTTGTATTTATTATTACTTTTTTTGTTTAGATTTTTCGGGGTCACATTTGGAGATGCTCAGGGATCACTCATGGTGGTGCCTGATATCAAACACTTTAACTTCTGGTTAACTCTTCAGTACAAATTCTGGATAGTTTTCAAAATAAAAGAGGACCTGTTTTATGATAATTTAAAAATTTATCAAACCTGAAAAAAAAGAAAAAAAGAAATTCTTCAGACCTAAATATTCATCTGTATCTTGTTTCTTGGTCCAGGACATGTGTGCATTGCTGACATGAATGAGGCGTTCTTCACATTAGGAGTAAAAGCTCATTTCTTCCATTTGTTTTTTTCATTGCAATCATTACAATAGAAGCTCTTTACTTCAAACAATAGGTGTTGTATGAGCTTAGAAATAACTGCCTATTAGTTCAATGTAGGCTGTATTCTCTCTCTCTCTCTCTCTCTCTCTCTCCCTCTCTCTCTCTCTCTCTCTCTCTCTTTCTCTCCTCTCTCTCCTCCTGTTTTTCCTTTTAGACACTGTGGTTTGCAATATTGTTAGGAAGAGATAGCATGCCTATTACTTTTCCTCTTCCAGCACCCAGTTCTTGTCCAAAGTGATCATTTCCAACTCTCATTGTCATGATCTAACTGCACTCCCCACTCTCTGTGACAAATGTCTTACCATGGAACAGTCGTCCTGCCCCTCATCTTTATTGTCTCTGAGTTAATACATGGCCTGTTTGCTGGTTTTCTTTTCTTTTCCTCTCTTTTGATGTAGGGGAGGCATATTTAAAAGTGTGCCCCTTTTTATGTCAAAGCTCAAAAGTCAAGTGCTTCATGTGATAGATTAGATGGAGGTCAGAAGTCCTAGCCAGGCTGTTTCAGGAGATTGTCCAGCTCCGAACAGGCAGCTCGTTGATGCCGAAGTGCCACTCTCTGGGAATTGGTCCCCGACTCTGGCTCCAACATCTGGTCTCGCTAAGTGAGTTAGTGCACGTCAGACATCTTTATGTCAGAATCGCGCTGTGATGGATGCAGGCTTCGGAAAATGCTGCCGAAAAATCTGGTGTGCCGGGCAGGCCATTAAGTGAAATTACTATTTAAATTAATGGCACTGTCACAGTTTATCTGTGCAAAGAATGAACGCTGATTAGGGTATTAAGTAATTAGCAATTTATCACAGTGGAACAAGGTTGATAATAATTAAAGAAGGAATGGTTTACCAAAGAACCTCGAAAGAGACTCACTTCGAGTTCTGTGTGCACAATCCCAGCTTAAAATTTTAATTCGGCAAAAACAAAAGAGGAAGGTCTTTGTGAGAGGAAGCATCACCGTCTGCGGGTGTACAAACAGGTCATTATCCAAATCTTCACTGAAATGTCAAAAGTCCCTCGGAGCGATCAGATGACTGATTAGCAGCTCCAAATTAGGTCAGGGGCTGCTTTTTGATTTTTTACTGAGAGCTGGTGAAAGCACCCAGTCATTTGGGAGCAGAGGGAAAAATGTTTTCTGCTAGTGAAAGGGCTACTATTCTGATTTTGATTGCTCTTCAAAATAGAAACAGGAATTATTTTAAGAAAACTGCTAGAGAGAGATTTGAAGAAAAAAAAAAAAAGAAAGAAAGAAAAGAAAAAAAGAAAGCCAGGAACCCAAGGTTGTATTTAAATGTGGAATCAAAAGGAAGCAAGAAAGTTCAAACAAAATGAAACTTGAAGGTGTAGAATTTTCTTTTACATGGGTCTCTGTATATATGAGAGAGAGAGAAAGGAGACTTTTACCCGTCATAATCAAGGCTTAGTCAACAAAGTAGCCCTGCTGTGTGTATTTATTTCAGAGAATAAATTTATTTTTCCAGCAAATGTTAAAGCAACTAAAATTCATTATTAATAAGACACCAATTACTTGGACTTGGTATCAGGTTTAGATAAATAGGATATGTCAGAACTCAGTTATGATTCATGTAGGTCCTTAATCAAGAAAGAATTTTTTTTTGTAAGAGGAGATAATCTTATGTGAAAAGAACAATGAGAGGATTTTTAAACATCCCGTGTGCATCAACATTTTTCTCGAGGTATTTGCCAAGCCCCTCTCTACTTGCAGTGAATTTAAAAAAATATTTAACATGGTCTGTGATGAGAAGTGTCTGTCTTTCATAATGCAGACATTTGTGCAGGACCAAATTAAACAATTCAAAACCCCAGGGCATGCTGAAGTTGAGGTGTTTCGTGTTATCAGTCAGGACTAATAATAAATAAACAAAATTCTAATTAAAATAAATCAGTCATCCCATCTCGAGTGTGGTTCGAGAACTGGATATAAATTCTAAGATGATCGCATGGTGACACAGGAAATGGGCCCCTTAATTTCTGGCTTAATCGAACCCAGGAGGATTGTTTATCTACTAGAGTTTCTTCATCTACATTTCTGTTTGATCTCTTTGACGCTAAGATCTGGATGATGGGAACAGCAACACAGCATGATCATTGAGGGAGGGGAAGGAAAGAGGCATTTTGGCATCTCTATCTACCTCTAGTGTCTTCCATGAAGCTGAAGAGAGCAGAGCTTTGCCCTAAGGCTCCATCTCCCCCTGCCCCAGACTGAAACCTCTGTCCAGAACTCAGTGACCAGGTCATAGATAAATACTCAGTACTTATAGGGGTCCAGTTTACTACAAAGTCCTCTAGTAGTGCTGTAGTGCTCTCTAGATCACTGAGTCAGGATTAGATCTTGAGCACCACTGGACATTGCCCCAAAATAAACAAAACAGAGAATGCAGAGGGGCTAAATATTCTACCTTACCTGAGCCTATTCAGCTGGCTTTGAATAGCAACTGGATTGCCTTTATAAACGCTAGACAAGAATTCAATGCTGAAAGAAGGTAAAGTGATAAACATGATATCCCTCAGTAACAATATAAACCACAGTATCTAAAAGTGGGGGAGGAAGTGTGTGTATGTGTGTGTGTGTGTGTGTGTGTGAGAGAGAGAGAGAGAGAGAGAGAGAGAGAGAGAGAGAGAGAGAGAGAGAGAGAGAGAGAGAGAGGAGGGCAGGAGGGAAACTGGGGACTTTGGTGGCAGGAAATGTGCATTAGTGAAGGGTATTAGACACTGCATGACTGAAACTCAAACATGAATAACTTGGTATCTGTGGGAAAAAAAAACAACTGTATTATGAACAATCTTGAATCCAGGGTGTTTAAATAAAGTAATTAATTAAAAAAAAAAGTCTGGGTTCTCTCAAAATTGAATTGGCCTGAGAGCTACTATTGTTCATGGTAGGTCCTAGACAAAGGCAGACACAGCCAGGGAATGAATTCTACAGCACCTGCCTGGCCTTTGCTCCCAACGTGTTTGGGTGACCTTTTTTCTCTTGTGTCTCTCTAGAAATTTCTTCCAAGTCCCTTTCGCTCCTGTAACCAGACATTATCATTGCAAAATGGGCCGGCAACTGTGATGACAGCCATCAACTCTTTTTTTAATGGAGCTGGAGAGAAGTTGGGCCCGCTGAAGGATTGCTGAGTACTCCCTTTGGGGTATTTGCTAGCTAATTAGTGTGACTCGCTCTTGGTAAGGACCCCTCGAAGTGCATTTAAATCACCTGGGTAGGAAGGGCCACCTTCCTTCAGCAAGGAGAGGGCACCATTTCAGCAAAGATCCAAGGCTGACATTTTTATACCAAACTTTATAGCAACTGCTGCGTTCTCCCCCCCCCCCACCTTTTTAAAAAAAAATCATATTCATTTATAAGGTTTTATTGTTGCAGGGATGGTCTGTTGCGGGCAGGATGATGTGAATATGTCAGCTACCATATGCTGCTCAGTTTCCAGTGGGGAGTCGGAAGCTCATGTTAAAAAGAATGACCTGGTGCCAGTGAAATGCTGAGAGACTGAGCTCATTCCAGAGGAGCCAGTGATGCTGCCATGGTTTTGGGTAGAATCCCTTGAAATATGTTTGTGCTGACAAGATTTCAGCTGGAATGATGAGGAAGGTAATGGCTAGAAAACCTCTCCAGCGCACTGATTTGACACTGGAAAGCAGAATATGGTGGTCCCTATTTTGCTAAAACTGGGCTATAAAAACGGCAAAGTGCATTATTCATTTTCACATTATATCTGTATTAATTCCAAAGGAGCTCACCATGATTGATGTTATTGCAATGATTTCCAAAGGAATTAATAATGATTTGCTGGACTCAGTAAGGGCTTCCTGGCAAGACTCACTGTGCTCAAGGGGGGCCCACCCAGGATCCTAGGACCTCAGCACAGGCCTTAGTCCTTTTGGGACCTATACATGGAGATGTAAGGAGACTCTAGTTTCTTCCTGCTGACCCTCCAACCTTGACCCATCAACTTCCATTCAACAGAGCCCTTATTTTCAGTAAATTCACTGAGTTATGTTTAATATCACATTGGGGTATTGGGGTATATTTGATACCTCTCTTCAAAGATGCTCTTTATGCAAAATCATGATTCTGGGGACCCAGAAAGCCTGTACCTATGCCTCTGAGAGGGCTCCAGTCACAGGCATACCTCTCCTCTTTCTTGGAGTTTCTTATCCCCTCCTGTCCTAGGACTGAGCTTCAAGAGGAAGTAGATGGATAAAAAGTAAACTTCAGGTAATGTTTATATGGCACCATGTAGACAGATGTTGAATTTGAATGTTGCAACCTAAAACCATTATAATGTAAGAAACTAATGGCACATTAATAAAATGTTTTTTAAAAAATATAAAACATGTGTGGCCAGAGAGATAGCACAGCAGTAGGGTGTTTGCTTTGCATGCAGTCATGCAGTCAATCCAGGATGGATCGAATCCCAGCATCCCATATGGTCCCCCATGCCTGCCAGGAGCAATTTCTGAGTGCAGATCTAGGAGTAATCCCTGAGCATTGCCAGGTGTGACCTAAAAACCAAAACCAAAAACAGAAACAAAAAAGTCTAAGAAATATAATGCCATAGGCATAAGCACAGTTACTCAATTTCTTTATTAGCACAAATCCTGTAATGTTTTGTTGAAGTAGCTTTATTTTGTCTTCTTTTGGGGGAGTCATTTCACTTAGCATAGTAATAAATAAGTTGAATGTACAGCCATTAAGGATTGCAAAATGTTACTCTAAATATATTCACTATTTCTCTAAAAGCAAGGAAAATTGAAGTTCTACCTTAAAGAAATTTTGCCTTCTTCCCACTTTATCTGGAATTATGATGTTGAAAAATAAAATCCAACATCAGAACATACTTACACATACCTTTAAAATGTCTGAGAAGACTCCGAAGATTATTAATGTTAATAATTATGAGGTAGATGGTGATCTATTTCAGCATCCTGAAATGTTGGATGAGGATGCTTCTTAGATGTCCAATTTGCCCAACAGAAGTACAGTTCTCAAAACCTACTTACTTCATTAAAAACTCCATTGGGGGGGGCAAAGAGATAGCATGGAGGTAAGGCATTTGCCTTGCATGCAGAAGGACGGTGGTTTGAATCCCGGCATTCCCTGAGCCTGCCAGGAGCGATTTCTGAGTATAGAGCCAGGAGTAACCCCTGAGCACTGCTGGATGTGACCCAAAAACAAACAAACAAACAAAAAAAAACCTCCATTAGGCATTTCCCTAAATGTCAAGATGATAACATCAAAAATCATGATTGTCACTGTTTATCTACTAGGTTTAAGACAATTTTCTGTGTTTTCATATTTGGCTTACATACAAAACTACATGCTAGGGTAGACATTCATCTTCTCCCTGGAGAAATAGAGACCTTGACATGCTCAAGGTCATGGGCATGGGAAGCTGTTAGACTGGACATTGAATCCACATCCCTGTTATTTCCAAGTAACTGTGCTTTCTAGTCTACTCTTAAGTGCCTTCATTGCTTTTTATAAACTTTGAGATATCTTCTCATGAGCTCGGCAGATGAAAATTCCATTTGAAGATTGTAAATGTGGCAGACACAGGTAAATGGCAATTTAAAGCCCCATGTTCTCTCTCTCTCTCTTCCCACCCTCAGATATTTAACTTTGGGCACAAAAAAGTATGGAACATTCAGTCCAGTCTCTAAGAGGCCATCGGACACTACAGCTATGGTAACTTCAATGCCACTTGTCACCTACCTCTATGCTGTGACCAGAGTCTCTTATTAGGAATAGCATCCCTTAGGTAAAAGTGCTCAGCAGTTGGAGAGCTGTGAACACAGGAAATACCAATATTCATTTTTTTTTCAGGATAAGTGCTGCTGTCCCTGATGTCCTGAGTAGTTTCTGCCTATCTATTATGATTACACTCTGATTTCCTTGGTCTCATTTTTGGCTTCATTGTCATTAGGGTCCACCTCACTAAAAGGACATTTCAAGGTCTAAGCAACATCTTCTCAAATAAATTTAAGTCTAGCTTTAATCAGTGATGTATGCCCTTTACCCTCCAAAATGGAGGAGAATACACAGAGAAACCAATAAATTAGGAGCCATTTTCTATGCTATGTCCTTCAGTGAGTTTGTTGGTCTTCTACAATGTCTGCAGCCTTTCAGTATGGGTGGGGATGAGGGCCACTGCTTGTGAGTAGGAAGAAAAAGGCCAATGATGGCATCATTGCTCAGAGTAGTAGCAGTGTGCATGGAGGAGGCCCATTTATATCTCCTCCCTAAACCTGGTTCTGGAGCCAGAGACTTCCTGCCCTCATCTTCTTCAACAAAATTGTCTTCCTGGGAACCATAATCCTCCATTATTGGAAATGGTCATTCTCATGTCCTATCTTGACCACTCCCTCTTGATCCCAAATATTGGCTTTCTGACTTGGCAGAGACCATGAAGAAAGCACTATGGAATTGAGAAGCATCTCGCAGATTATCCTGAAACCTAACCAGTGATTTCTACTTATTCTTTCCCTGATGTCCAAAGAGTGTTCCTATGTTTAGAAGTAGCATGTGTTTGCATTTGTATGGAGCAAAAAAAGATATTCAGGCCTTAGGGCCAATCATGTATACCTGAGTTCACCTTATCCTATAGAAATGCATTGAAATACAGTTGAATGAGCAAGTTCAAGCCAACCAAAGTCAAATAAATGAAAGCAGCAAACATGCTGAGACCCCCCCCCTAATTCCTCATCCTGGCTCATGCAGTCAATGGTGGGGGATCATAATTGTCTTAGGAATATACAAAGTGGGGCAGAAAACTGAAGGAACAGAGTTAGAGTTAACTCACTGCTGTGCTGTAGTTGGTCATTTATAGCCATATTTACGTTGCCACAAGGCAATCATGTAGGAATCATTAGTGGATCAGGAAGAGGCCTATACAGGTACCTTGGCTGTGATCACTCACCAGCTTGAAATTATGCCATCTTAAAGAGTGGTTTCAGAGACATCATGAGTGACAGAAGTGCTCTGCCCTCCCTTGTCTGTTCTTCCATGGAACTGTCCTTCACTGACATCATGTTCAAGGCCAAGGTCAAGACCCACATCTTTGGCCCTGCTGCCCTAGTGTACAGCCCTTCCACTTCTGCTAACAAGAAGCTGCTTTTCATCCCTCCCACTATCATTGAACATTTGGATTCTAGGTCCATCCCACCTACAAGATTCAAGTGGCCCTTCAAATAGCATACTTTCATTTAGCTTTAACTCACTTTTTAAAAATGTGACACGGTACAAAGAAACAAAAGATTCTTATTATAGTATGTTTAATTAGATGGGCACCCTGACCAGCCCTGACCTGAAGCCATTCCTCCCCCATCATTGCATTCTCCCTCCCCCACTGAATTATAGTTTTCAAATTGTTTCAGTTTCCATCCAAGAAAATTCCTGACTTTTACTCTGCTCTTTCTATTCAAAGTCATTAGAAGATATTTGCTGGTGTCTTTCTTCTCAAGGGAACAGATGAGGCATTTGAATATGCTCAAATCACCTGAGCACTTTTAAAACCTGTATTTCCAATCCCTTTATCTGCAAAAGAATAAAAATCCTACACACTGTACCTGAAATATCACCAAATTGTCTATGTTCAGGATACCAATTCATTCTGAAACCAGTTCCCTGGATGCGAGCCTCTTTCCGAAATTTACTGAGAACCTCTGTTTTATCCAAACTATGTTTCGTTCAGTCACTGTTTTTCTGAAAACACTGATTTTGGAATCTCTGCCAACAGTCAGACCATTTATGAAGAAGAATTTTATCCATGATCTGAGCCTGGCTGAAGGGTAGAAAGTGAATAGACTCCTCAGGCCACCATGGAAGGAAGAAGAGCATTCATGGAGATCCAGGGTCAAAGGATAGAGGGCAGGCTGATGCTGAGGTTAGAGTGAAGAGGGAATGAGTACAGGCTTCCAGAAGAAAGGACTTTTGAGATACAAGGGGCAGGAAAAGGAGTGTCTTTCAGATGTGGAGCAAAGGGTCAGCCTGGGACAAGTCAAGGAAGCAAAGCCAGCTTTGAGGTCTGAGCAACAGGATGTGGCTGTGGATAAAACAGTCTGAAGAAGGACCCCACCACTTTCTATTAACAAAGCTCAGCTTCTATGGAGCACATGGAGCGGGGCAGGGAGTGCTGAGGAGAGAAAGGAGACACCAAGGCCTGTAGGCCATAGGGAAGCAGAGAACAAAGATGTTCTACTGGATGCCAGTCCCAGCCTTAGGCTGCCTTTCTGTTACAAGGGTTAGTTGATTCCAGTATAAAAGTGACATTGGAAGTCACTCGTCTGATATCACTTAGTTTCAGGGGTTGGGAGTCCAGAAATGGTGCTCAGCCCCATGTACACACAAAATGCAAGAGACACAAAATTCGGGAGATAGGAAATGGTCCAAATCAGCAAACTTTTGAGTGAAAAAAAGTTTCTAAGTGTGGAGCATATTTATTTCTGACATTATTGAAGTTTAAAATTAAACTAGGAATTTGGGGAAACCCCTGTTGAAGCACAGGGATGATTGTCTTGTTGCCAGGCTATCAAGTTCAGCAGTTGGGTTTTGTCATCATAATGGGATTGGTGGGGTTGGGTTTGGGTTTAGTGGAAAATGTAAACATGTAGGGTAACAGGGTCCATTCAGATGGGAACCTCCCATGCTGTAGTCAGGAAACCTGGGAGGCCTCTCCCAACAGTTACTGGTTGCTCAGGGTCTGAGGATGAGGTCACTAGTGGTGCTGGGTACCACCAGTGCTATCCTGATGCTGCTCAGATGAGATTCCTTGGAAGGAGAGCCAGACATGTGTCTGAATTCCTGTATTGACTCCCTGAACCCAGCAGGGTTCATTTTTCTGCACTATCATGTTATAGTGATAAGTCTCAAATCCTACATCACAGCTACGTCATAATTTATTTGATAATATAATAAAATATTATTAACGATGTAATGGGGGAAATATACAGATTTATAAGATCAAAGAATGTTGGTAATCTGCCTGTACCCTAGTCCTGAACTTGTAATTTTGAGCCTCTCACAGGCATCGGCTGGATGCTTTTCTTTTTTCAGTCATTTCTCGAAGATGACCATATTTCTCTGTCTAAAACAGGTACCTTCAATTCTGCACAACTACTTATCTCTGCATCAAATAAGCCTTTTAAATATTTCTGACTTAAATAATGCATGTATTCAGGTTTTAGTTGCATGCCATAGGACAAGAGTATTTACGCCTTTATGTTAAAGTCTGAAAGCTTTGGTTCTATCCCTAATATCCCAAAAGTTTCCCCAATCCCCACAAGGAGAGGAGTGATCCCTGAGCACAGAGCCAGGTGTCAGCCCTGAGCACCACTAGTTGTGGCCCAAACCCCCACACAAATAAATAATAAATAAATAATCCACACACAAATAAAATAAAGTGAAGAGCAAAGTTAAAAGCAAAAAGATGCAGTTGGTTTTCTTGTAAAATTGGGTGTGGGCATGATTCTGGTAGCAGAGTCCTTGTTTGTTTTTCTCCATTCGAGCTCTTTCCGGAACGTGGCTGCAAGCACTCCATGCATTGGGCAGCACCAGACGGCACAGTGGCTGCCACTTGGAGGGCCCACGCAGATGGGATGCGAGCAAGTTCTGCACAGCCTTGGCTCCATATTTACTGGTGCTTAAAAGCTCCGAAATCAGGCTGTTAAAATGCAAAGACACTGACGGGCCATATGGAAGTGTGGTATCCAGGGTTCCTGGGGAGGACAGTCTCTGCCAGCCAGATCGGACTTGTTTAAACTGAGGGGCTCTCTCCACCATCAGATCTGTTGCAGGATCAGTTGTGATGAATGGCCGTGGGAGACTGGTGAAATATATTCAAGGGCAGATTTCATTGTGGAAATCAGATGGGAGAAAAAGAATAAAACAAAAAAATTTTTCAAACCAGAGACTTTCTCCAAGCCCCTGTTAATGATATGACAAGCCGTATGACCCTCTTTGAAAACAAAAGTGGCATTTCTCATTGATGGGAAAACCCAGAACACAATCTAAGAAATTGCTGTTTTGTTGCTGTTTTTCAGGTATCTGCAACTGTGACATGGAAGATCTCCCCAATAAACCTCCTGCTATTCCCTGTAAGGGTCCCCAAGTGCCCAAACCTGCCTTAGTGCCAAGGTGCCCCTGAGAAGCCACAAGACAACATTAAGGAGCACTAGACCAGACTGACCAGAACAAGGCCCTCCTTTCTCCATTGATGCTATAGATCCAGATCAGAGGCAGAAGAAGGTCACAGGTGAATAATCAGTTTTTTTATTTTTAAAAAAAGAGGAAAAGCCCAACATTCCCTGTAACTTGGTTCAAACATGAATTCTATACAGAAATACTCTTCTACCAGTATTGCTTATAAAACAGATCTCAAGGAGGGAAAATCAAACAAACAATCAAATAACAAAACCAGTGGGCAAAATTGTCACTATATCAGGATATTTGAAAAGAGTTATAGATGTTAAGGGAATACATCTGAGATATACAAAGGAGATACACCTGTCCTTTTTATATTTTAGAAATAGTCAAGAGGGAGGGTGTTGTCTCTGAGACACTACTTTGATGGACTTTATTTGTCGGCCCCCAAATGCACCAACAATATCTGTGGCATTGCTTCTCTTTTGCATAGGCACATTAAAATGAGAAAATAATACATATGCAAACAAGTTCTTATCTAATAGAGATGGGAACACAATTTTGGTAATGAAATTAGGCCTTATACCCTAAACATTGGCATAATGATTTGGCTTAGGCCTCAGAAAAATGGGCACCATCCATACACACCTGAACAATGGATACCATCTGTGGAAACAACCACAATTGTCTATAACATTACCAGGATCCAAACTTCTACCAGGGAAGACCTACCACTGCTCTGGCATTGACTTACTCCAAAGAGTGCTCTCAGCAACTAGAGGACTCAGCAACAGCCTGATTGCAGGGCAGATCGCTCCACATCTAATGGTATGCTGAAACTAGAGGATACTCCACATCAGCCTGACATCGATGAAAGAAATGCATAGAATCCATAATCTTTAAATATAAGAACCTGATACCAACAATAGATAAAGTGTGAAAAAGTTTCACCGGGACCACAGAGAATGACTCGGGTTGGACAGACTGGTATGCCTGGAACCCAGAGTCGGTCTTCTGGGTGAGGCCTTCTTGTAATCAGGTCAAGAATTTTTTTTCTGTTTTTCCCATATTTTTCTGGGCCTATGCAAACAACGGTGATTGCCACTATCACATCTTTACTATATTTTTTTACTCTTATCCTTTAAGGAAAACAAAAAAACAATTGACTGAACTTAAAAACAAATAACTGTAGTAGAATGCCTGTCTCGAATACAGACAGGGATGGGAAAGGGGGAGGAGGGAATGTGAAGGGGGGTATTCTGTTTGTGACTGTAACCCAACTATGATCATGTTACTTAAATAAAAATATATTAAAAATAAAATAAAAAATAAAGACTGAAAAACAAAAAAGAGAAAAAGCACACCAGAGGAGTTTGTTGTGGTACTCAGGGGACAGGCAGGGTTTGGGGGCAAGGGGAGTGTTTAATATATAGGTTCTTTGGGGAAAAATACATTGTCTTGGAATATAGTGGGGTCCAGTCCTCCTTCTCAGGGCTAATAGACAATCCCACATGGGCAACAGTAAAGCTACAACTACAGAGAACTTCAGAAGCAAGTTATGTTCAGCTTTGAGATGTCCCATGGATAGGGGTTTGACATCAGTATTGACTTTGGGATATTTTGTTTTGTTTTTTGATCTTTGGATCACACCCAGAAATGATCAGTTCTCCTGGTTCTGCACTTAGGGATCATTCCTGGAAGTGCTCAGGGCACAATTTGGGATGCCAGGGATCAAACCCGGGTTGGCCACTTGCAAGACAAATGTGCTATCTCTGTGGCTCTAGTTTTCATTTATTTTTAGCTGCACAGTAAGATACATTTGTTAATACATAGTTAAGAAGATTCTGGAAGACATGGAGCCATCTGCCATAGGCCTCCATGATTCTCCTATGCAGGGATGGAAAAGGCAATAGAGCTAACAGTGGGTTATTATCATTCACAAGAATTTATAGTCATTGTATTGTTTTTTATTATTATTTATAATAATTATTATTATTTATTATAAGTATTATTATTATTTATTATAATTAGCTTTAATACCTGAACAATAATAAAGCAGACTGGTCTACTGTGAGATAATTGCCCACAATGATTATAATAATAATAAACATGTTTTAGCCAGATATGTCACTGAGGAAGACAGGCTAACTTTTTCTGGTATGCCACTTTTAGGGGAATTTCTTGCAATTACAGTTTTATAAGTCAAGATAAAGGGGCCAGAGAGATGGCTTGCAAGCAGCTGATTCAGGATAGATGGTGGTTCAAATCCCGGCATCCCATATGGTCCCCCCATGCATGCAGGAGCGATTTCTGAGTGCAGAGCCAGGAGTAACCCTGAGTGCCGCTAGGTGTGACCCAAAAACAAACAAACAAACAAAAAACAACAACAACAACAAAAGATAAAGCTTTAGAAGACTTTGCACCAGAACAAGGCTCACCATAAACTGATATGCATAGGTTCTTCTCTTGACAGCCTGGACCATTTAACTATTGCTGCCTTTGAACTTCAACCAGATCATCTGCTTGACCTTTCTAGGAACCAGTAGCCATAATGCCCACAGGGGCTGGAGTCAAAGTATAGTGGGTTGGGTGTTTGCCTTGCACTCTGCTGATTTGGGTTCCTTCCCTTACATCTCATATAATCCCCCCTGAGCCCGCCATGAGTGATCCTTTTTAAAAAATTTTTATTTATGTATTTGTTTGTTTATTTACTTATTTGGGGTTTGGGGTACATCCAGTAGTGCTCAGGGGCCACTCCTGGCTCCGAGCTCAAAAATCACTCCTGGCAGCCTTGGGGGACTATATGGGATGCTGGGGATTGAATCATGGTCTGTCCCAGGTCAGCAGCATGGAAGGCAAATGCCTCGCTGCTGTGTTATTAATGTGCCCAATGAGTGATCCTTGAGTGCAGAGCCAGGAGTAATCCCTGAGGACCAATGGGAATGATCCAATTCCCCCAATATTAATTATGTCCATAAACCAAATTTAGTTATAATCCTAAAACCAACCAAAGGAATAGCCTCATTCATAACAGCATCATTGCAAAGATTGTTTTTTAAATAATTTTCTCACCACTAGTTCTCTCTGTTATTTTAAAAGGGTATCACCATATTTTTTTGTTTTTGTTTGTTTGTTTGTTTGTTTGACCACACCCAGCAGTGCTCAGGGGTTACTCCTGGCTGTCTGCTCAGAAATAGCTCCTGGCAGGTACGGGGGACCATATGGGACACCGGGATTCGAACCAACCACCTTTGGTCCTGGATCGGCTGCTTGCAAGGCAAACGCCGCTGTGCTATCTCTCTGGGCCCAGTATCACCATATTTAAGGGAACACTTTGCCTGTCACTTGAAGCCAGAAAGCTTTATGCACTGGAATAAATATTTTAAAGTTTCCCCACAAATGTATAACTTCTAACAAATTGAAAAAAATTTCAAAGAAGCCTTGAGATTGGCCTTTTTTTTTTCATCCTATTTTAAATGGATTTAGAGATCAGGAAAGAAATAAATAGATGTGGCAAGAATTTTATCAGGACAGGTCACTCCTGGGTGAAGCTTCTCTTTGTTGAACAACAAAGTGAAACTTTCCCCAAAATTTCACCAGCACAGTCTCCTGTCCTCATCTCAGGGGCTATGCTAGGATTTGGTCATTGGGTCCCCACCCAGATCCTCATGCAATAGATTGCATGTTGCTGAATTTTTTTAAATCAAAGTGCTATTTTTTAATTTTTTATTTTTAATTATGAGAACAAAGATGCAAAGAAAGAGGACAAGATAAAGTTACAGTGAAAGGACAATCACCCATAAACAGAATTCTCAGAAGTCCCCTTACTGATACCTTCATTTTGAACTTTCAGCCAAAGAACATTAAGAAAAATAAAACAGAACCCATGTGCAATTTCTTTGTCCCTCAAGTCCCCAGATTGTAGTACATTATTATATTTCTTAGCAGTACACAAAGCAATCTAAAGCCATAAACTTTATGTAACTCCTTAAACATTGAAGGCATAGTATTTTTTTTACATTTTCATGCACATGCATATTAATTTAAGTTAACCTCAAAAGTTTAAGTGAATTACATATCTTTCACAGTAATATTTTAGGTACATAGTGATATTGAATCAGGGGCATTCCCACCACCAATGTTGTCCACCCTCCACCCCTGTTCCCAGCATTTTGCTGAATTTTATCTGCAGGAAAAAATCCATTCCAGGGATCAGCACCAAAGTCCTATACATTGTGTCTTTTTCATTGAGTTTATAGGATGCATTGGGTCAAAATCATCAGGTTAATTTTTTCACTGAGTGGCTTGCCCCTCCTGGGAGATTTGTTGGGGTGTACAGATAGTTCCCAAACCATGGCACACACTAAGTAACTGGGGAGCAGTGGAAGGGAGAGGGGACTAGTACTCCCAAACCCTGAAAGCATCAGAGAGCCAGAAAGGTCCGAGAAGTGGCAGTGAGAAAAACAGCGCCCTGCCTCCACCCTACATCTCTGTGCTTACTTTTAATTACCTCCCAGCTTTAGAAACATGATCCCGTAAATGCTTTGTGGGAATAGTGGCCAAAGCACTCATCATGTGAAATCCATAAATTGCTTATAATCCTCTCAAGATGTTAAAAAAAGCATTAAGTAATTGAAGACAGGAAGTCCTCAGTTAATTATTTAGAGGTGTTATCAATGCGTTAAGTAAACTGCAGCTTTTTCTGCTATCTCACTGAGCCCAATGCCATGGGGACGCCTGAAGCTGTCTTCATCTTCTCATATTCGCTAATGCAAACAGCCGTGGCAGCTTGTCAATAAAAGACCTTTCTCGTCATTTATGACATCCCCCAACCCACACCAAGCACTCCGGCTGTCAGCCCTGCCATTGTCTCCCTCTGGCCACTGCTCAAAGACCCAGGCCCCCTTGTCAGGCATGCAGGATGGGAGGAGATGGAAAGGACCACCGAGAACAAAATGCATGAATTGCATTCCTTTTATGGCAAGAACTTAGGTATCTCTTCACTCTAGGGACATGTTTTCCAAATGCTGCATAAAATAAATTGGTCATTCTAATATTTAAGGGCCCGGAGGAAAACACCAGCTTCTCTTCCTACCCTCTTAGTGGTTCAGTGGTAAACCCTAGTGATTCTGGTTCTAACAGAATTTACTGCCAAGGTTCTGAAACAGACTATTTTTGGAGCGAGCAAGTGAGTGAGCAAGAGAGACAGGGAGAGACAGAGAGACAGAGAGAAAAAGTAGAGTCTGAACATCAGTATCATAACATGCAAACATCTTTATAAAGAGACTTTGCATTTCACTCATTTTATGTTCTTTTTATTCCCTATCCTTTGCTCTTTGGTATTTATTCATCTTATTGTCATCCTTATACTTATCTCTTATGCTTAGCTAGTAATTAAAACTTTGTAAGGACACAGACAGTAGTTTCCCATTTGCGATTCTGTTTGTATGCAGAGCAAATATTAAGCAGAATGTTAGGTTTAGATACTTGTTGAATGGGAAACGGGAGACATGGGTGGCAGGAAGCACGTACTGGTGATGGGATGAGGGCTGGAACATTGTATGCGCCTGAAACTCAACCATGAACAACTATCTATCTGTGTATCTCCCTTTGATTCAACGAAAAATAAATTAAAATGAGAAACATGCAAATAAGGAAACAGAGACTCTTATGGCTCCTGGTCAGCCATAAGAGTGTTACTGTCCCTTTAAGGTTAAAGGTAAAGATGTCAGTTATCAGAAGCCTGCCCTGCCCTTGTTACTGCCTAGGATGAAGGTTGGCCTGGGGTCATATAAAGCTAAAGTTTGAGTGGGAGCTAAGAGACTCTGCTGCTGCTATCCCTGCTGGATTGGATGGTTGCTGCTGAATTACTGGAGAAACTATGTACTGGATTCATGGTTCCTACCTCTTTTTGCTGCCTCTTTTACCTACTGCTTCAAGCCTAATAGTAGCATCTGAGCACTGCCAGGAATAATCCCCAAGCAACACCACTAGGTATGGCATTCAAAGCCCTCAAATACTTGTTGAATGTAAACAAGCAGTAAATTGGAATCTAACTGATTATATTCTATATTAATGCTAACTGTTGACCAGCCTGTCAGGTGTATTTAAATTTCAAAAAGGAGGAGGTATCAGTGCAAAACCATTAAAACAGAGCAGTGAATCAAGAATGGTCCCCTCTGAGCAGGAATTCTGCCCACCCCTCCCGGATTGCCCCACTCTCCTGCAGTCTGGACTTCTAATTTGTCTCTTTCATTGAAGCCAACAAGAAGACACCCAAGGTTGACTTTTGAAATGGTGTGTGGTACATGGACCATGTTTGTTACTCAATCACCAAACAGCACTTAAGAGAAAAATAATTTACTGCTGAGCTCTAAGGACCACCTGGTCTTTAGCTGACTGCCCTTATGGGGCTCATCTCTCTCTCTCTTTCTCTCTGTCTCTTTGTCTTCTCTGTGTATCTCTGTCTCTGTCTCTGTCTGTCTCTCCCTCTACTTTCATGGAGACAATCCCATCAGCCCCAAATTTGAGGCAACAGCAGTAGCCTCTGATGTTGATGGATGAGATCTTGCTCTGGCCTCTCAAGAGTCCCAGTGATCTTAACTAGGAAAATTGGCCAATCTCCATAGCTCTGCCACCTTCTACCCTCCCCCTGGGTTGTGTCCTTGTCCTCAGGCCTGTGACAAGAGACCCCTTCACTGCCACCTGAGGCTACCTGTGGTTTCTAGGAAAGAAAATACTCTTGAAAGCGAAAACTTTGGGAATCTTCCTACACAGAGGCCTCTGGGGAATGGACTTGTGTGTTGAAGTAGAACCATAAAGACAAGCATACGGGCCTCTCGTGGCC
This sequence comes from Suncus etruscus, assembly GCF_024139225.1. Classification (NCBI taxonomy): domain Eukaryota; kingdom Metazoa; phylum Chordata; class Mammalia; order Eulipotyphla; family Soricidae; genus Suncus; species Suncus etruscus. The sequence continues at coordinate 47,512,732 of NC_064850.1, read as the reverse complement.
TGATGATGGGTCCAGATTTGAAGTAAATTTCATTAAGAAAGAGACCCTATCTAGGAAAGCTTTAAAGGGACAGTCAGGTTGCTAAAAAGGCAGAGAAGGGGGCTGAAGCTCTGGCCTAGAATTTCACCAAGTAAAACCCCAAATGAAGGATGTAGATAAGCTGGTGGTGTGGAGTGTGGCAACTCAGCAGTAGCCCTAGTATGTACAAATCCACAGTCTATGCCAGGTGAGAGCTTCTAGCTTTCACAATCTAGTCTATATGAGGTTGCCAGAAGATGGGGCAAAAGGAAACCTCTGAGAGCAGTAAGATCTATGTGTGGCCTTGTGGAGTAAAATATCCAGTGCGGAGGCATTGATGGCCCCTGTCTCTCCACCATGGAGACACTACTTGATAACCAACTACCAAGATCTTATAAAGGGACCAGGCTTCCTGCACTTAAACTAATCCCTGGTCCAATTGCTCAGTGAAATACCATATTAAATATTCCTTAGGGCTCTATCCTTGGAAAATCTTCCAAAAATGAGGCCGAGAGTAACTGGACGTGGGTTTGGACTTAGCACTCACTGTCCAAAATGAAGGAGGAACAAATGCCTTTTCCTGACAACTTCTCAGACATGGAAGGTCAGACAAAAGTTCTCTTCCAAGGCCATCACAGGGACCTTAGGGAAGATACAGGCTTTATTTACTGCAGGCTATTTTTCGATAATCCACCAGCCTTGAGGTTTTTTTAGGCCCTTTGGAACACACATTTCCTCTGTTAAGGAATGTTACTTGAAAGTGTCATTGAAACCAGGCTGGTGCTTTTAAGTTTCTTTCCTTACAAAGAGAACATGATTCCCTATAAGGGCATTCAGGTAATGGCCAGCCACAGTGACAACCATGATGCTGAAATGTGAAATACTTAACTTGTCTACAGGCCTTGGCCTCAGTTCCACCACTATTTTCCCTGCTCCTAATTCACTGTCAAGCACTTGACTGTTTGCTTTTCTTGTTCGGGTCTTCGACTTCAGCATTAAGTTCCAGTCAGAAGGGGTCCTCTGAGACATCACTCTATTCCACTCTCCTCATCCTGATCAATTGCTTGGCCCTTTCCATTGCCTATTGCTAATATTTGTTGCATTCCCAAATGGGACTTCACTTAAAATGATGGCCAATTCCTGCTGAAATGTTGATTTTATTGAGTTTCTCAGAGCCAGGACTGTGAAAGGTCACTCAGGTCATGTGAGTCAGGGTGGCCTGATGGCTTTGCATGCTTCTTTGCCCATCATTTGTACCAGATTCATTGCCATCTTGTCTTTGAACAGGAGGACGTAATCTAGAGCCCAAAGAGAACAAAAACCCATGGCCCGGTAAGTAAAAAAAGAGAGAATACTTGAAACCTGGCCCCACTGGATATATGCAGTGTAGTGGCAAAATGATTGACCAGGACATTGAAGAGAAAAGTGAGGGTACCAAAAAAAGAGTGTTGTGCCTGCTCAACAGAGACCTCCAATGAAACATCTGCTTAGCACAGTCTTGAGGAGTCTTTCAGAAATAAATGGAAAACTTGGGGCTTTCAAGGGTGGTGGTCCTTAATTTAGGAATTGGCTTGGTTAAGATCAAGTGATGCTGAGTATAACCTTTTTATTACTTTCACTCCTTTTTCTACCAGAAGCTCTTGTATAAGCTGGGTGGTGAATTGGAGAAGAGAAAGCTGGGGAGGAGGAATGATGACTATCTGAAAAAAATACTTGAAAAATGGCCTTCTGGCAATGAAATTAGATTTGTTTGCAGTATCCTAATGGGCAAAATTGATGGAAAGAACTTGAGGGAGAACTTTCCAGCAAAATACAGAGCCTTCCAGAGATGAAATGAGCTCTTTGGAAACTGAGACACCATGAGTCTCTTCAGGGGTAGATAAAGGACCTAAATTGTGTGCTTCTTGATCTTTATAACCTATTAATTGATTAATGATAAATGAAATTTCTAGCGAGGCTAAACTTTTTATGGTGCTCATTTTCCTATTGAAAGGGTTTTTTTCTTTTTTATTTTCTGCTCTTAAATTTTTTGGATATCCTATCTGCAACTCTGCATGTTACTTCCAGTGCTAAACTGGTAATAAATAATCCTCTCAAGATGTCCTTTCTTTCTGGTTTGCTCTTTCTAGGTCTCCAGCCCTATGCCTGCTCCCGCTTCACTCTCAGAGTTTGTACATCTGTCTGATGCTTTTCACAGGAAGCTTTTCTAGGTCAGACCCTGCAGGTGGCCCTGAGAGGTAATTAAAAATGCCCATGGTTTGGGTAAAGTTTTCATCCAGCATTTTGCAGAGAACTCCATCACACTTTCAGATCAGAAAAAAAATATAAGTAAACATCCAAAGCATTGTAGGTTACCATTTTGGGAGCATCATTAAAGTTAAAACATGAAAGTTTTCCTTCTATTCTTTAGTCAGCCTTTATGAGCTGGCTTTCTAGAGTTAATTGCCATTTATATAAATTAATATAAAATTCTTCAAAATAACCAAAAGGGACATATTCCCAGAAGGCTTCACCTAGAGTCAGCACTGTCCATACTGCAGAAATGAACAAACATTGGCTGCCCTCATGGACTGACACTCTAGTAGAGACATTTAGAGAAAGGTAGGACAGAAATTAAGGTTTTTACCTTGCACCTCCAGAAGAAGGATTCTTTAAACAATGAGCCAGGAGATCTCCACCCTGTCAGAATGGCCCTACACTTTTCCTTAAAAAAAAAAAAAAAAAAGAAAAGCTGATCTTCATGAGATGAGCCCATAAAGCACTTCTTGTCCTGTTCACTGACACAGGTGAATGACAAAGTAAATACCAGCTGCAACCTCAGTGTCCATGAGCAGAAAAATTGCCAGATACTTCAAGTATTTACTTTGTGGAATCTGGGGCATCTGTATAAAACAGGGGATGAGACCCATTCTTCTCAGGACCTCTATACATGAAGCACATCATTCATGGGCCATGGCAGACAGGCAGTTGAGTGTCTGACATTTTACCCAGAAGCATTCATGTCTGTCCCATCTAGTACCAGGGCCAGACTATATGATTGTATGATCTGTGACCTTTTAAGAAATGGAATGTGGTAAATATAACTGAACTAAATAAGGAAAAGATATCTTGAAAGAGTGGTGTAGTAGGATATCTGTGTTCCAGTGGCCATGAAACCAGCGGGAGTGTTTGGGGTAGCCAAACTTGCACATATAGGCCAGTGAGATCAATTATACTGTGAACATTGGTCCCTCAAAGACAACTAATGTGAGAGAAATAAAGAATGGAATCATCTTTACATAAAAGAGGAATGCTTGGATCTACATTCAAATGTGCTAGTGATTATATATTCATAACACACTTGAGTGGGAAAACAATATTTTTTTCTATAGAAATTGAGACATGAAGATATTCTGGAAGGATAATGTCCAACCAAGTAAGGATTCTGGGAAAAATGGCTGAGGGGGCACCATTTAGTTTCAGAAGATAAATGGACTCAGAAGTTTGGGCAAGTGACCTGCTTTGTTCCCTGCCTACTCTCTGTGAGGGGAAATGGAGATATAAATATATTTCTAAACAAAACTATGATGTTAATAATCACCAAAGAGTCCTCAATCCTTTGTCCATTACTCTTCTAATGAAAGGAATTGTTGTACTTTGGAATATTAGACCTGAACTTCCTACCAGTAAATGGGGAATCAAATGGGAAATTCTGCATATGGTGCATATGGCTCCTCCCCAGGAATTCACTAATGATGTTTTCTATATAAAGAATGCTTCATGTCAAAAATCTTAGTGTTCCTCTGAAAAGAAGAGAGCAACAGCGGGTTTTTTGGAAAGGTAAACTATCAAATGGATACTTTGGTGCAAATGAATAATTTTGAACGGAAATTCTAACAACCTGATTTGGCTGAAACTCAAGTTTGATAAAAATACATGGTTCTCTTCCTCCACTTTGCTCATCAAATACAGATCTTTTACTCTCTTAGAAAATATGCATCTCTCTCCTCACTGCTCTGAACAAAATTTCCTAAAAGCACTCAGTATTCACTACACCAAAATTATAGCTTTTGACAGTATTGGGGAGTATGAGCAGAGAAATGATCTCCTTGATTGTATTTTAACTTTATGCACTTTCCCTTTAGCACAAATAAGTAGGCAAAGGAATCATAAATGAAATGGCTTTTTCGGTGCAGAAGAGACATGGATTTAAAATCCATTTTCTGGCTTAAGTGCCATTTGTGTATAACTGGATGGGTGATAAGTAGAGTCTACGTGCTTAACTTGAGGATTTCCAGGGAACAAACAACATTAAGTTCTGCCGTGTTGCTGTGAAGTGCAAACAAACGTATGATATCATTTTAAGTTAATAATCCACATATAATTGATTATAAAATGCCTCATTGAGTGAACCGGGCCTAGTTGGGAGGTCTTGCAGTTGCCAGTCCTTCATAGACATGAGGAAAAACTGAAGCTGCATTTCTCTATGTCTCCTGAGCCTGTCTCATTTTCCCTAGCCACAGTCAAGAAAAAAGTCAGTGCACCTGTTGACTGTCCTGATAAACAGGACCTCCTTTCCCCTACTTTTATACTCCTAAAAAATTGTCTTTGTTTACTTGAAGAGTGGGAAGCATCTCCTTAGAATTTCTGTCATTCCTGCTGACTTGAATTCTTGCTCAAGTTCTTGCACCATTGCTGGTCTGTTTATGCTGGCCTTGATAATATACATTAGGGGACCAATACCTCTCCATTACAGCTCTCATCCTCTTCTCCCTTTACCCTGTTTACATCTCCTGGTGTTCCTTGAAATTACTCTATTCACTGTGATTGGAACTCCACCATCAACTTTCCCAAGGACAGGCTTTAATTCCCCATGAAATCCGGAAGCCTCCAATCTGTACAAAGACCTTAGCCCTCAACTTAGAGATAAGATATCCACCAGTATAGGGAATATTAATATTTGGGGTATTTCACAGAAAGTCCCACCTCAGAATTAAAGCATTGAAAATTCTCCCTGTTCCCCAACTTGTTGACTCTTCTTGCTTTGTTTATAAATGAATCCCCAACATTCAATTCATGAAAGCCCTGAAATTAGTATTCTTCTGGCTTCTTACCCATATTTGGTTATATAATGCAACATTTTTTTTTCATTTTTGTTTTTGGGCCACACCCATTGACGCTCAGGGGTTACTCCTGGCTATGCGCTCCAAAATCACTCCTGGATTTTGAGGGGGTTGGTCATATGGGAAGCCAAGGGATCGAACTGCAGTCCATCCTAGGCTAGTGCTTGCAAGGCAGACACCTTATATCTAGCACCATCACTCCGGCTCTAAAATGCAATTTTTAATAAAATCTCATGAATCTTAAATCTTAAGGACTTAAAAAGGAAACCTTTTTTCTTCGTTCCATTCCTTCAGGTGTTGGCATATTCCAGCCCCTGCCACTTCTCTAGCTCCTTATCAGCATCACCTTATCTTTGAAGATATATTTTTCTCCCACCTCCTGCCCAATTCATTTCCGCTTTGTCCAAAGAATCATCTCTCACAGAGTCACCTCCATAAAAAATGATCCAAATCTTCTTTAAAGCAAAATAGACCCCTCAGATCTATTGACTGCACCACTGACCTAGGGTTTCTGCCAGTTGGAGTTGGGCAGTTTGAACTGTTACCACTCACTCTTTCCTCACACTGTGCAATGCCCACATTCAACTTCCACTTTTTCAGAAGTTAGCTCTTGTGTGTCCTTCTCCTTCTGGAAATATTACCTGGTATTTCCTCCACTCACTATCCATACACATGCCCTCCTTCACCCTTTTGCTGTGTTGGGAGCACTTGCCAGTGCTCTGTCCACTCTTTCTGTTTTGATTTTCTAAAGCCTTTGGCCAACCATTATCTCAATGTTTCTATATCTATCTTTATTCCCTAGGAGAACTTAAAGGGCATGGCTAAGTGACTTTGTCCCCACTTCCACAGTGTTCCATACAGAAGGTGACAGAAAATTGGGTAGAATGTTAGATAACTAAATGAACAAATAATAGCCATTTGATATGTCCATGTTGCCCTGTCATCAGATAAACCAAAACTGATTCCCTTCCCCAGCTTCTGGGAAGAAACACAGGAAAATGTTGGGGAGAGGGGTTATTTCAGATGGACTGTGAGGCATGACATGAGAACTGAGTGAATATGAGGTGTGATAAAAAAAGAAACAAAACCTCAGGATATTTCTCATGACTATTTTGTCCACCAAAATACTCTCAGCAATACTCTTTGATCTCATAGAAAAGGTTTCTAAAGCTGCTTGAGACTTGGGTGCAGAAAAGGATGATAGCTTTTCTACTTGAGGGTGCATTGAAGTCCTCCCCAAAGTCAGAGTTGACTTTGAAACATTTTGAAGCTTCAAAAATAACAATAAAGCTATACAAGAAAAAAACTTGTGTATTTCAGTTTTGTTTTAGAAATAAAATTAATCGACATCAATGTATTAGCAGCCTGAATAACATGTTTATCAGTCTTATTAACAGGAAGCTCAACTTTCATGGAGCAAACTCAAAATGCACTTCACTTAATTTCATTAACTCCTAGCCACAATAACTTTCCTGGTACTTAGATGAGACTTCCTTCAAGGTGAAAAGTAACTGATTGCAGGAAGCTGAATATAAACAAACTCTGTAGACTTTAGACTTTATTTCTTAAATCAAAAGTTAGTATCTTCAATTCAGAGCTTGACCTCTTTGACAACTGTGGGCAAAGAAACCCAGAAATAAATGTAGACTATGATTTGTGGGTTTTTCCCCATGAGTCTAATATAGAGTGATGTTTAAGAACATTATGTACTACTTTCTTTTTAGTGATAAGTTGTTCCTTAGAAAAAATCAGTAAGTTTGAGCCAGCTTGAGATTCATCTGCTTCTTCCGGGATATTGCTAAATAGATTGCATTTAGAAGTCCCAAATTTTTTCTCTTAAAAGTATTATTATCTGCCCCTTTACTAAAAACTTTTCCAGAAGATACTATCAATCAAAAACTAGTAAGAAAAACTAGAATTGAGTTGAGTTTTTGAATGCTGGTGTAGAATTAAATGGGCAATGCACTACTACTAGTAAACATGACTTCTCACAAATTGAAACTAATAAAGAGAAGAAAATTTAAGGTAAAGAAGATAATTACAGTGTCTATAACAGCAATGGAATAGTAAATTTAGCTTCTTCATCAATGTGTTTGTACTTGGATAAAATTTATAAAATTCAAAATTTATACTTGATTTTTGCAATTTGTGTTCAGATTCTCTTTTAGACACCAGGGCAGACCCCTTTGAAGAATAAACTTCTTACTCTGTTTTTGTGTGTAAGAGTGTGCAAATGTTCTATATAATAGGGTTCCTAACATATAATTTGAAATAGAATATATTTACTGTATTTAGACTCAATCTACTCTTTTATTACTTAGTGAATTTTGCTCTAGTCATAGAGATACATGAACAAGAAAGGGTCCTAGAATTTACTCAGTCCTAAAGAAGGAGAAAGTAGTAGACCATACAATCTACTGTAGTGATGACACCATCAAAGAGAGAAGATGGCCATGTTGTACTGAGTGTTAGAGGGAATCAGACAAAGACATATAAAATCACCATAAATGGGATTAAATTTATAGTTCGGGAAGGGTAGTCAAACCAGTCCTCACTGAAGAGGTGATGTTGACACAATTAACTGAACAGCAACAATAAAATTCAGAAAAGTGAGGGTGTCCTGAGCAAATATACTGTGGGCAGAGGCCTTGGCAGTGTAGAAACCCCGAGGTAGGAAAGAATCCGATGCATTGTGGGGATAGACGAAAGTCTCCCGAGGCCGAAGCTTCTTGAATAATGGAGAAAATCACTTCGGAGCGGGTAGAGACAGGAAACCATAGACTTGGAATCAGGCTTCTATTATATGAATAAATTCAAAAGGATTACATATATTTTACAAAGATTACAACTGGCTTACACGTGTATGTTACACACTTTTACAAAGATTAGCATGAAACAGAGAAGGACGAGATTGAAAGCGTGGACACGAGTTTCGAAGCGATAACGGAAGCCCGGGAGAGAGAGAGAGAGAGAGAGGCAGCTGCCATGAGGAGAGGGGGCAGTGGAAACAGAAAGAGAGAGAACAAGAAAGGGTGCACCGGGTGAATTCTCCAAGGCTCTGGGATAGATTATATCTGGGGAGGGTGCAGAGGGGACAAACCATGAAAATCACATGGATCATATTTGTGTATTTTGTCTAAGATAATAGACAGTTGGAAAAGACAAGAATATGAATAAATTGTAGACAGAAAATAAGAGTTCTGTGGTAGATATTTTACATTTTTGAAAGAAAATGAGTCATCATGATGGAAGTATCAGTTGGGCGTTGGGCCCAGCCATGAGTCTAAAGTTCAGGAGAAAGTTTTGGTCTAGACTTCCTATCTGGGAGTGATTAGTACATATGGGTGTTTCAAACTGAGGCTAAATAAAAACCATCTAGGAAGTGGGTGTTGGGAAGAAAGGGAGAGGAAAGGAGGGTGTTGGAGTGGAAAAGACACCCAGATCTCTCCAGCCCTCAGAAGTTTCATTTCGGATTCCAGGAGGGAGAGATAATAAATGCTGCAGGAAGCAATGTAGTCAAAGAGAAGGGATGAGTTGGCTTCAATGTTGAATTGTCTCATCCCAGTAAATATTAGATTCTGCTCATTTCCACTTATTATGAATGACCAGGCACCAAAGGTTAAAAGCTCTGGACTCAAGACTTGATTATACTCCAAGTCAGAAGAGAGATTTTCCATCTTGAGTTGTTTTGTCTTACATTCACTTTCCAAAGATAATTCAAAATAAACCAATAGATAATATATATGTGTGTGTATATATGCTACACTCAATTATGTACTTTATCTTCCAAGTAAAAAAAAATTTTTGTTGTTCCTTGTAAGATTAAAAAATGCTCAGAATATGTGTGGTAATCATACAACTCTTGAGAAGGTGTTTTTTTTCTCACAATAAATCCTCCTTGTGTTCTTTTTGCCAGGAGTTTGGGTGACACTTCAGCACATTCTCATCAATTCCACCACCCTGGAGTGACATTAAAGGCCACAGGAGAAGTTCAGAGGCCTCATTCATCAATATCAATTGAGTCTTAATGGAATTTTGTTTTTTCCCAGGCAGGAACTGAGAGCAGAATTTCACTGATATGAATCCGAAGCCCTACTGGTAAGCTGAAGAGAAACTCGAGTGACTTGAAATAAACTGGTCATTAATATTGTCATTCATTTGTCAGTCTAAAGTTGATGAGACCTTTTAATCCATTTCAGATGCCAATGACTCAAGAGCTAAGTGATTCTCATAGTGTTCACAATACATGAAGTTTCTCAACTGTGTAAATAAACACTTTTCTATTTGACATTAAAGCTTGGCACTTTTGCAGTCTGTAAAATAAGCTTGAGAAATGTTCACATTGCTTCAGAAACACGCATTTCCAGATTGGCAGCAAATGAGATTCTAAGAGTTTGCCATGAATGACATTTCTTCGCATGTGGTCTTTTTCTCTATTTGCTTCACTATTGAGAGACATAAATGGTTTTAGGGTTATCGTGTTTCACATATTTGCCATCCATTCCCTTTCATTTCTCAGAAGAGGTCAAATATATATTAAGGTCAACAGATATTTTTCTGCAGAGAGAAGAGATCTATTTAGATTGTATTATAAGGAGTAGGAGATGAACTGAAAAACATCTCCCTCTAAGTTTTTTTTTTGAAGTCTAGCCCCTTGAAAGCTTCTAATTAATTTGAATCTTTGGCAGTTTACAACAGGCTCCAGAACTTTCCTGAGCTCTGTATTAGGAAATTCAGTGAGCTCAGAGAATTAACCATTAAGTGAGCAGTACAGAAGTGATGGCCTTCTACAGAGAAAGAAAAATGCAGATTGATTGACACCAACATGTCTCAACAGCAGATGAAAAAGTTACAATTCATCCCCAATTTAGGGTGATGGAAAATTAGATGGGAAATCAGTAACCATTGATCAGTTCTCCCATGCATCACCTTATCGCCTTTGTTTCTTTTTAAAGGCAGTCACATTTAGAAGTTGGAAGTTACAACTGATAGTAGTAGCACACTCCATGATGACTGTCTTATGTAGACCCGTAAAATGATCCCAAAGGAAACCCAGCCTCCAGCTACTATTACTATCATTGTACCCTATTTCATCTTGTTAGCATGGACCTCACCAGGTAAAGTAATAATAGTGTTTATAAAAAATAAATTAGAGGAAATCAATTTTAGATTAAGATGGAGGTGGGAATCAGAAAAATTTGTTTCCTGGTTCAATTTCTTTTTCTTTCTTCTTTCTTTTTCTTTCTCTTTTTCTTTCATTCTTTCTTTCTTCTTTCTTTTTTCTGTCCTTTCTTTCTCTATCTTTCTTCCTTCCTTTCTTCTTTCTTTCTTTCTTTCTCTTTCTTTTTTCCCTCCTTCCTTTCCTTTCTTTCTTTCTTCCTTCCTTCCTTTCTCTCTTTCTTTCTTTCTTCCTTCCTTTCTCTCTCTTTCTCTTTCTTCTTTCTTTCTTTCTTTCTTTCTTTCTTTCTTCCTTCCTTTCTTTATTTCTTTATTTCTTTCTTCCTTCCTTTCTCTCTCTTTCTCTTTCTTCTTTCTTTCTTTCTTTCTTTATTTCTTCCTTCCTTCCTTTCTCTCTTTCTTTCTTTCTTCCTTCCTTTCTCTCTCTTTCTCTTTCTTCTTTCTTTCTTTCTTTCTTTCTTTCTTTCTTCCTTCCTTTCTTTATTTCTTTATTTCTTTCTTTTTTCTTTCTTTCTTTCTTTCTTTCTTTCTTTCTTTCTTTCTTTCTTTCTTTCTTTCTTTCTTTCTTTCTTTCTATTCTTTCTTCCTTAATGTGGAGAAAGGAAGGAGTTGGGCCACGCCCCACAAATCTCATGGCTTACTCCTGACTGTGCTCATGCAGCATTCCTGGTAGGGCTCACAGCATCATATGAGCCACTAGAGATTGAATTCAGGTACGTCTCATGCAAAGTAAGTATGCTACCTGCTATTACTTCAGCCCCACAAATATCAACAGAATGACTTCTACTAAGCCCATGCTATTCTCATGGGGCATTTCAGTAGGTTTTGATGTAAGCAAATATCCTCTCTGGTAAAATCCCCACCATGGAGTGGGGAGTTACAAAAACTGCCTGCTTCTATCTTTTAACCTCAGTCACATAAGGGAGGGCTGTGACACTAAAATGAAAACTGATGAAGATGGAAAAATCTCTGAAAACATGTGATTTAGTGTGACATGGCTTAGTCTTGAAAATTAATCATAGCCATCCTTACTGTACTCAACAGAGTAAGTGTACCCTCAGTTTAACATGGAACTGATTAATTGGACAACAGATATTTGGAGCTGCCAGCAGATAAAGTCAACATAACAATTAGCAAAGACCTATATTTTGCCAGTTATTTCCATCAAAAAGGCAATATGATCCTATAGGCCTCAAGGTAAATTTTTAAGGTTTCATAAATCAGCATCCTTCTGATAATTATAATATCAGGCCAACACGAAGGAGTCTTTCTTTGGTCAACTTCATGGGAGAAAAATCTGTCAAGAGTTTTATATACAAAGAGAACTTTATGCTGCCTTAAGATGTTAAATATAAATTATGCTATTAATCTTTTGTTTTAAAATAAATATGCAGTACATTAAATGGAATGGAAAATAAAAAGCAAAATCATTAATGCTGGTATGTACCACCAAATGCTGAAATCCCCTCAATGTCTTAGGAGCAGGACACAGAAATCTTTCTGGAAGATACATAGATTTTTTTATGAGACAGATGTTTTCTCCTAGTGTCAAATAGCAATTCCTGTCTTGTAATCTGTTACAATTTCCCTTTACCAATTTATAGAGTGTTTTGGTGTTCTTACTTCACAAAAATAAAATTTAAGCTGATGGAGGCCTTTTAAGATCTTTTAAGACTCTTAATCTACTCACCAAAAATTTCTCAGGAACAAACTAGGCTTTTCTCCTCTCCAGTTCTCAGAGAACAATATAGAAAAGTCCAAAATAATAATAAGCAACAATGAGTTCACAGCTAGTGGCCTTTCCATGGCCTATCAAACTACTTGTTATTTTAACCTTATTTCAACCACACATTTTCATAACTAATGGAGAGATGGCACATTCTGTGGGAATTTGAAAGTATTTTTGAAAGCTGCTTAAGTAGAGCAAGAAAATTCAAAAAGTCTGGAGTTGGGGATGGTACCAATTAAACAACCTTAAACAACTCAATTTTTCTTAACTGAATTTTCTCTATATGAAATGGACATAAGGACTTTTCACCTGGAAGCTTGTGGCCAAGATGAAATGAAACTCTCTGAAACTGACATATGTTCTACACATGGTAGTGGCTTTAGGGGGCAGTGAATTTTGCCTTATATTGTTGCTTCTTGAGTAGCATTTGCTCCCTCCTTTGCTATGTCCCTAGGGTCTCTTTTTCAAAATGATAAAAGAAACTGTAAACTGCAGGATTGAGGTAGTAAATTTTTAAGACTTCTTTCCAAATGCCCAGTATTTTGTCTTTTTTTTTTCATTGAACTTAACATCATAATTTTGTGTTTAACATACAGTGTTTCCATCTAGGAAAGGATCATTGCAGAATAAATTACAGCTTTGGCTTTTCTCATGCAGTCCCAACTCTTATATACCTCTGATTTTGTGAAAAAGGTTTATTCTATCACAGAATAGGGGGAAATTGCAAAAATACTTCATACTCTCTGACTGAGTCATCCACGCTTAATAAGGCTGGAATATCCAGGCCTGTCAATCTCTTCGTTTCGGATACACAAAATCCATCACAGAAATCCTATAATGTATGGAAAGATGATAATCTTAAATTAAACTTTTTTTTTCCTGGCACCTAGAAGGATTTTGAACTCAGTAAACAGGCAGATGGTTTTGACTTGTGTATAATCTACAGTTGATTTTATTGGAAACTACCTCATGCTGTGTTTTGATTTGGATAATAAAAACATTTTCCTGTTCCTGAGGAGTCACAAATATATATTTTTAAACAGAGAGAAAACAAATGTGTTATAATTCAAAGTGGTTTATTTGCTCCCAATTAAAGCTTTCTAAATGGTCACTTCTTTCCTGGCCATTACAAATGATTATGCCATAAGTACGGCAGGGCAAAGATATGAGCTTTGCATCTACTGGTGCCCAGTGGAATGATTATTAGCATTGTTGGACAGCTTGGATAATAAAGCATGTCAAGACCCCCAAGTTTACTGAGTAGACAACAGGGTCCAAGAATCCAAATCTTTTTATGGTGCCTAAATAACTGTTTGATAGCACACACGTCCAGAACTGAGGTCAATGACTGTTCTCCAAAAACCCAATCAAACCATTTGTCACTCAGATACAAATAAACAATATTTTCTGCTTTTTATTTTTATTTACAGTACTATGAACTAAAGTTGGGTCCTCACAGCCACAGAGTAGACTCAGCCATTGAATTCCCCAAGTCTATATACCTTTGTTAAAGGCAAAGCATGTACACACATTTTCAAGATTCTGTGTTGTTTCAATGGGTGAATAATGCTCCCACCGATTTCAGCAAAAAAAAAATGTTCCTGCTCTATGGATGCCTGCATGTTTTAGTCTCCCCATGACCTTGGACATTTGCACATAGTCCCTGAAACTGAGGTTTCTCACTGGGAGCAGAGAGTCTAGACTCATCTTGCCTTACTGTTACATGAAGTCATTGAAACTATTGTCAAACTTTGATGGGACACTAGATAGATGTGGGGCATTGGTCCAGACAGTGTAGACCAGGCTAATTAATTCTAAATATACCTCCTCACCTTTCCCCAGCTCTGAACGTTGGACCAGGAGTTTCTCAGGACATATATTGTAGAAAAGCACAGGCACTGCAACAGCCAATCCTTCATAGGTCCTTGATGGTGAACTCAGAAGATTAGAGATCAATGTCCCTGCTGTTAAAAATCCAAACATCCAAAATCATTTCAGCTCTGAAGGTAATAGTAAGCCTCCTCGCAAACTTATCCAGAGGTGGGCTGTGTGTTGAACTACCTCAGCCTGAAGCGTATTCTAATTATGAGTGTCATTGCATGCAACACACTTTTTCCCAGGGACGATGGTGAGTTATTTCAGCTTAATGTATGATATCAAAATACAGTGCTTTGCCTTTCACATTTATCTCTTAGTCCATTAAAAGATGGAATGGGCAACAATTCTTCTGCCATGAAATCATTTTGCCTCACACAGCTTAAGAATATAAATGCTTTTTGTTAATCAGGTTTTGATGAAAAGGCAGCTTGCTGCAGTGTGACCTATCTGCGGATGTTAGACACCTCAGCATTGTTAGCTGCAGAGTATTAGATCAGACACGAGCCATTTCCAGTCAAAATTGGCATTACGCTTTCCCCGGGACCCGTTTGGCATGTATTGGGATGATCCAACACCTGCAATTGTTTTCCTTTTCTCCAATTAGAAATGCAATAACCAACTGACAGCAGGTGTGAGTTTCAGAAAACCACACACTCATTGCCATGATTTGTTTTATTCTACCTATTAATAAATGTATCGCTGCCTTAGCCAGGTGTAACTGACAAATCAGCTAGTCATCTGTCGCAAGTGTGGTGCCTGACATCTCCATAGACAAGATGTTGTAAAGAGATTCCACCCATTAGTTCATTAACACACCCAACATCTCAGTATTTACTGCAGTAGTATTCTTATGAGCACATTCAAGTTGAACTCTTAGCACATTTCATTGATATGATGCAGTTTTATCAATTGGACCACCATATGATAAAGGAAACTCTCAAATAATATTTGTTTCATAACTGAAAGTTACCCCCAATTTCTTCCTGCTTTATCCAGGTCTAGTCTCTAGCAGATCACTGCCATCTCTTTCTGAGTATGACTCTATGAGATTATAACTGTGCTTTGTCTGTTTTACTTGGCATCTTGGGCTCCATTTTCATCCATGTTGTTATATCTCCCAGGACTTCCTTTGGATCTTCAGACTGAGGAGTCTACCAGAGCATGTTGATCACATTTTCTTTCTTCTTAAAAAAAATTACTTTATTTAAATACTGTGGTTACAAGGTTGTTCAGAATACGCTGGGCTTTTTTTTTCACACTTATACAGTTGTTCATGATTGAGTTTCAGTCATATAATGTCCACCATACTTCACCAGTGCATATTTACTGCTACCAAGGTTCCAGTTTCCCTCCTACCCTCCCCCTGCTAATCTTTATGGCAGACAATTCTCTCTCTCCCCCTCCCCCTCCCTCCCTCTCTCTTACTCTTCCTTTTATGCACTATGGTTTGAAATATTGTTAGTGAAGGGGTATCCTGCATATCATTTTATCTCCTTTCAACACCCAGTACTTATCCAGAGTGACCATTTCCAGTTCTCATCATAGTTGACCACATTTTCTTTGCCCTTTCCTCCACTCACACCAAAAATAATTTTCTATTTTCACTATGGTCGCCAATTCTGCAATGTACATGGCATCCAGTTTCTTCTTAGTGATGATGAGGATTTCCATTCTTTTGGTGACTGATCCAAAGGAGTGTTGCTAATCCTCTGTTTTGTTCTGAGTTAATCTTTGAAGGCTGTCTATGCTGTCTTCAGGACATCTGTGCCCCACAACCTTGCCAGCCATCTGTAGGTTCCTCTTTGCCCACCTCCTTCCCCACAGGCTTCTCTCTGTGTTTCTGAAAACAGCATGTTAACAGGTGCCTGACTGAGAGTGTTCTATTGATCTGATTGGCACCTGCCTGAGAATGAAGGACTTTGGAAATGCTTCAGTAGTCTATGGGTATCTATGGGTTCTCTTTGGGTGATCACCTATTTAGATCTTTTGTCCTTTCTAACTGAGTGAAGTGTTTTGCTCTATTTTTTTTTTTTTTTTGGTTTTTGGGCCACACTTGGCGGTGCTCAGGGGTTACTCCTGGCTGTATGCTCAGAAATAGCTCCTGGCAGGCACGGGGGACCATATGGGACACCGGGATTTGAACCAACCACCTTAGGTCCTAGATAGGCTGCTTGCAAGGCAAACACCGCTGTGCTATCTCTCCGGGCCCAGTATTTTTTTTTTTTTTGGTGCTCTTTTTCTTTCACTGTGGAATTTTAGAAATTTTTTGTGCTAAGCCCTGGCCAGAGACTGGAAGAGCTGGGAGGGGCTTACTGTTGTTTTTTTTTCCCTTGTATCATCTTATTCCTTCCTGGCATCATTTCAGTTCTCCCCCCCTTTCATCATCTCTTTTTCCTCTTCTGTTATATCATTTCTTTTTCTTTATATCTTATTGGTAATCACCTTTGCTTTGAGTCCTGTTTGTTGAATTCTATCTGTGCTATTTTTGTTTGTTCCTGGTTATTCCTCATTGAAATGTTGGAGCCAGCACTTAAGGTCCCCAAGTTGTTTTCCTCTGCTCAGACTCTGTGCTTGATTTCCTCAACTCTTTTTCTTTTCTTTTTTGGAAGTGGCAGGGAGAATTCCCAAGTGGTGTTCAGGGGTATGCTTGACCAAGTAGCCCAGTGACTCCCTGAAAAACCCAAGGATTTGGTACAGCTCCGGTCTTGTGATGCTGGGAATGAAAGGCCACTCTAGGGCTACATCCAGCAATGCTCAAGTGGCTAGGTGGTGCCAGAAATTACACTCAGGTGGATATATACTGAGAATGTACCCTACTTGTTGTAGTATCTCCAATTCTAATTTACTTTGTTTTGGGTCCACACCCTGTGGTACTCAGGGCTTACTCCTGCCTCTGTGCTCAATTTTCACTCCTAGAAGTGCTCAGGGAATCATATGAGATACCAGAGATCAAACCCAGCTCAGTAATATGTAAGACAAGTGCCCTCTCCACTGTCCTATCACTCCAGTCCTAGCTCTATTTTTCTACCTAGAGTGCAGATGGCAAGGCATTTATCTCTGATCCTGTTCAAATGATGCAAGCTAATTTTATTTCAGATATTCTGAGGACATAGAACTGAGGGCAAAATAACTCCAGGTCATCCCCATTTCTTATCACAGTGTTACAGTCCTTTCATATTTATGGAATGTACCTCTCAATTGATTCGTCCATTGATTAATTTTAACAAACATGAACATGTTCCCAGTATCCCTAGCAGGAATGAGGGTGAGAGTTGGACATGTGTTAGAAAATGTCTTAGAAAGAACAGGACAATGTCACCACTGCCAATGTTAGTACAAGTCAGGTAGAAAAATATGCCAACTCTCCCATCCACTTCATCATTCCCATTCAGCGGGATTGGTGTATATTAAAGAGCCTCATGTTTCATGACCCTCAAATGGACATAAAAGAGATAGAGAACCCCCCAGCCCCACCTACACAAATGTGACCAATGGCTGATTTGCTAATAGTATGAAGGGATTCATTAACCTGAGTTTTGAGGCAAGGGTGACTATCAAACCTAGTTAATAGTCTTCCTCTTACCATTGCTCTTGCTCCAGCTCCTAAAAACAGATTTTTAAAAAAGGATTATTTGATTGACTTGTCCCATTGTAAAGTATGCACCTGCTGTGAAATGAAACCCAGGAAGGGGGGAAAAAGTTGAATAATTTAACTTTTTTTATTTGTAAAGATAATCAGGCTTTTTCTGATTACATCTTAACTTCATAAATGTTAAATAACCTATCAGCATCTAGTTGTTGTAAATTATGAAAAGGAGCGTCGCAAGGAATATCAACCATGGAAATCCTTGTTCTTTAGTGAGCAAGAAAATGTGTTATGGCAGCTTGTCATTGTGCGCCTGGTAACTTTGACACCAAATAACAAAAGTGCCATTTGCACTTAGGGGAAATTGGTTCACTGGCGTGCGTGTCTCTCCTCTGGCGCTGACAGAAATTTATGGACTTGGGACTAACCCAGTGATGCAGCCTCCCAGCTGCCTTGAACAAATATGCCCATTTCAGCTCATTTGACCGTGAGGGTGGCAGGGGACTTGAGGTGATAGCAAGTGACCTAGTGCTTGTGGGACCCTCCAGAGAAATCCTGGGTAAATGACTACAATAGAGGGGGAACCTCCTTTCTAAATGCAGGTCATCGAGGTACACCTGCCCAGCACCAGGGGAGTTTTCTCTTTCCATCCCTCACAGGTCTATGTGAAGGATATTTATTTACTATGAATCAAAGAGCAAAGACATTAGTGCTTTGATACACCACGTTGAAACGTGAGTCTATACAGTGTCTATATTTAAAATGTGGTAATGGTTTCTCATTTGGTTCCCTCAGTCTTCACAATCCTGGGCTTTTAGATAGAGAGTTTACTGAAGCAGACCAATAAATGCATATCCTACAATCTTGCCCTGGATCATCATGTTTGCTCTGCATCAATGAGTAGTTGTGGTTAAGAAAGGACAATAAGCATCTTCATAGAAGTAAAGCACTTCATTAACTCCAGTGGGCATTGGAAAAAATAATGAATCTAGATATCAAAGTAGCATCATAAGAATATTTTTTGAATGGCTGTGACATTGGCCACTGGCAAAGTGATGGGCTTCTTAACATCAGAGGCCATCTAAAGGTGAGCCAAAGTGGTGAGGGTTGTTTATGTTGGTTTCTTTCCCATTTGTGCTGTTGAGGAAAGATGTTGATCATTTATGCTAGAGGTTAGTGTTGCACAAAGGTACTAAAATGCCCAATAGACATGTTTTAATTGAGTCCTTCCCAAGGTCAGGATTGAAGGATGGTAACTCATTGGACTTGGATTATAACACTCAGCTTGCCAAGTAATAAAGGGAGGTTGGGTGAGGATGAAGAGACAGAATAGAGGTAAGAAAGGGGCATCTTTGGAGTATCTTGGGGCTCTCAGTGGTAGTGAGGTGTGGAAACTGCACATCTCGGAGGCATAAAGTTTAACACAATTGCAATGGTGTTGTATTGGAGCTAGAGCTATGGTACCACATTAGGATGCTTGTCTTGCATGTAGCCAACTTGGGTTCCATTCTCAACATCCCAGCTGGTCCACCAGGCAAGCAGGAATTACTCCCGAGCACAGAACAAAGAAGAACACACACCACTGTGTGTGACTCAAAAACTAGATAGAAAGAGATGATAGATAGATAGATAGATAGATAGATAGATAGATAGATAGATAGATAGATAGATAGATAGATAGATAGATAGATAGATAGATAGATAGATAGATGATAGATAGATGATGAATAGATAGATAGATAGATGATAGATAGATAGATGATAGATAGATAGATAGATAGATAGATAGATAGATAGATAGATAGATAGATAGATAGATAGATAGATAGATAGATAGATAGATAGATAGATAGATAGATAGATAGATAGATAGATAGATAGATAGATGATAGATAGATAGATATGAAGGTATAAAAGAGAAAAGGAATCTAATTCTTCCTGATTTTTACAAAGTGACTGCTGTGTTTTGAAGTTTGGTGTTTGTTTTATTTTGTTTTGTTGTTGGAATATACCAGACTGTGCTGAGGACTTGCTTTAGGCTCTGCACTCATGAGTCACTCCTGACAATAATTAATACATAAAGTGGGGTTCCCAAGTTCAACTATAATTTGGACATTTTTTGGACTGTCCAGGATCTTTGTCAGAGTGAAGGCATACACAGTAATACAGACAAATAATCGTCACAAACAAAGCAAGTAGTTTATTTAAAATATTTAAATATGGAAAATAGGTGGCTCCTTTTCTAATTGCCTTCTCTTTGTTTAAAAGAGTGAAATGTACTTTTGTGTTTATTTCTCCCCTAGAGGAGCAATCACTTCCTATGCTTCTGGAAATGGGCATGCAAAATTCTGATCCTTGAAATAATGAAATAACGTTTTTGTATCTCTCAATGTCAAGTACATGCAGTTTTTAAGTGCTACATCAAGTTATAGTCTACCTTTCAGTTGCAAAATTTTAAGAAAATGTTGTACCTGAAAGACACACTTTGGTTGGCCATTGAGCATGATCTTCATCTTGCTTCTGCCACTCTTTTCTCTCCCTGCATATAGAAAACCTCATCATGAGACCTCATTGGGTGCTGGGAACTTGGCTCCTCTCTTCTTCTCATTTGGTCCCTCCTCCTAGAACATTTGACTCCACTCATACCGTATCACAGGGGTGTCAGAATGGTGAAAACCTAAATTCTCTCATTAAAGATTTCATTAAAAAGAATAGATTTCTTCATCCAAATACAAATACAAAGACTCACATTTTCTTTTATATTTGTCCTGGACTGTTTACCTAGACAAATCAGAGCCTAGAATTGAGTGAAGCATTTTGCATTCCTGAACATTCATAAATATTTAAATATCCTAAAGAGGTGATTTTGCAAAGTCTTGTTTTATGAGGCTCTTGAAAAGAAAAAACTCAATCACACAAAGTTATCACTAACATGGAAAAAATGGATATTACAAAGATACCAGGGAAGATATACCTACTTTGGTTTACCTTTAAGTTGTATTGGGGGGAAGACAAGAGTTGATTAGAAGCTGAATTACACTCAGATAAATCTTATGTCATTAACTATATTTCCAGAGTCCTAGTTCAGGTGCACAAATTACCACTGAGAATATAAGGACTTAGGCTCATGGTTAATGAGTTCTGTGATCATCAAAATCTCCCTCACTGCTAAGAGCAGAAAAGTTGAATTTCTCAAAGATATGCAATCACAGTGCTTTGCTTTAAATCTACCAGAGGTTGCAGCAATAGTACCATAGTACAGCAGTTAGTGCACTTACCTTGTAGGTGGCTAACCCATATTTAATATCATTCATAGAATATGCTCCCATGAGCCCTGCCAGGAGTGATACATCAGCACATAGACAGAAATAAGCCGTGAGCACTACTGGGCATGGTGCAAAAAATCAAACAAAAAAAGAAACAAGTGGAAGCAGAGATTAACAGATGGGACTGTATTAAGCTCAGAAGCTTCTGCTCCTCAAAGGAAATAGTGATGAGGATACAAAGGCTACCCACAGAATGGAAGAAACTATTCACCCAATCCCCATCAGATAAGGGGCTAATATCTAAGATATTCAAGGTATTGGCAGAACTTAACAAGAAAAAAAAATCTAACCCCATCAAAAAATTGTCTGTATTTCTCAAAAAGGAAATACAAATGGTCAATAGGCACATCACTAATCATCAGGGATATGCAAATCAAAACAACAATGAGGTACCATCACATGCCACAGAGACTGGCACACATCACAAAAAATATGATCAGTGCTGGCAAGTTATGTGGGGAGAAAGGAACTCTCATTCACTGCTGGTGGGACTATTGTCTAGTCCATCCTTTCTGGAAAACAAATGGAGATTCCTCAAAAACTGGAAATTGCTGGGACCAGAGATGGCACAGCAGTAGGGCATTTGCCTTGCATGCAGCCAACCAAGGACCCAGTTTGATTCCCAGCATATGGTTCCCCAGCCTGCCAGGGCTGATTTCTCAGTGCAGAGCCAGAAGTAACCCCTGAGCGCTGCTGGGTGTGGCCCAACAACCAACCAATCAATTAATAACTAAATAGATAAAGTTTAAAAAATAAAAAAAAAACTGAAAATTGAGCTCCCATATGATCCAGCTATACCACTCCTAGGGATATATCTTAGAAAAACAAAAACAACACAGAAGTGCCTTCTGCACACCTATATTCATTGCAGCACTATTTACAATAGCCAGAATCTGAAAACAATCTAGGTGCCTCACAAGATGAGTGGCTAAAGAAACTGTCGCACATATACACAACAGAACATTATGTAGTTGTCAGGAAAAATGCGGTCAAAATTTTCCCATTCATGATGGACATAGAAATTATTGTGCTGAGTTAAATAAGTCAGAGTGAGAGACAGAGACACAGAATAGTCTCACTCATCTATGTGTTTTAAGAAAAATAAAAGACATGATTGTAATAATATACAAAGACAAGAGAGATGGGGGCTGGAAGGACTGGCCCACGGTATGAAGATTATCACAAAGAGTGGTGAGTTCAGTTAGAGAAATAACTACACTGACAACTATCATGACAATGGTAGTGAGTGACAGAAATAGAATATCTGCCTTGAATACAGGCATGGAGAGGGGTAGGAAGGAGATGGAGGACATTGGTGGTGGGAATTTGCACCAGTGAAGGGAGTGTTCTTTTTTATAACTAAAATCCAACTACAAACACATTTGTAATCATGGTGCTTAAATAAAGATAATTTTTTTTAAAAATCTGCCAAGCTTGTCCATGTTGTTCACTTGGAATTTGTGTATCCCAAACTGATTGTTGATTTCCAGAGACCTAAGGGGCACCCACATTTGGGCTTGCTTATCTCTGAATGTATAAGACCACTGTCCACTTCCCTCCACAGACCAAGCAAGCATTCTAGTTTGAAAGCTATTGACTTCTTCCATATAATCTTCAGTCAGTTGACATGAAAATAACTTAAAATTAGTGTTTTCCCTTTCTAATTGCAAAATCAACTTCTGCAGTTTTATGTTCTATGGCTGGAACTATATAATGGCAATACGGTTTCTTCAAAATACTTTTGATTCCTGTCTATTGACATAACCGTCATTATTTTTAAATACTGGCTCCCTAAAAGGACTGGAAAGTTAAAACAGTGGAAGGTGCTTGCCTTGCACACAACTTAGCTGAGTTAGATCCCTGGTACCATATATAGTTCCCCACCTTGACTGATCCCTGAACACTGAGCACACAGCCATGAGTAAGCCCTGAGCACTGCTGGATGAATGTCTAAAAACAACCCAAAGATGACAAATGAAAATAAGCATGCGTAAGAACAGATAAGATATGCAAATCTTGCACATATACTTAGGAACTTGAAATACATGTCTTGCTTTCTGATAAGTATGACTAAATAACTCAAGAAATCCCAGTGCATATGAGCAAACACTTTATTTGTCTATGTCTGTAGAAATATGTATTACTTAATAGATTTTTCCCCAAAACTACTTTTTTAAAATTTCAAATCATATGGTGTATTGTAATGAACTGAAATGTCTGTATCCACAGCTAAATCAAGTTACCCTCCCACAACTATCAGTTGTCTGCTGGCCAGATTATTAAAGTTCTTGATTATTTATTAGGAGCACATGGATTCAGCCATAAGACATTTATTGAATGTTGAAAACCACACTGCTGGGTCAAAGTAGCCCTGTCATTAAGGCCCTGAGATTAATATAGTTCATGTTTCTGGTGGTATCAAGGGTCATGCAGTATCAGGGATCAAACCCAGGTTCTCAAAGGGCAAACAAGAACTCAACCCATTAGGAACTCTCACAACTCTGACCCTATCCTCGTGTGGCAAGGTTGGCCAGTCACTCTAGCATCCTCGTCTCTACCTGTATTTCCTCTGATGCTCTGCACCCTAAAACTGAGAGGTTCTTTCTGTTAACAACTTCTAAGAGTGAGACTCATTGTGCAGATCACTCTTCCATGAGGAACTAAGGATTTGTAGGCAGGTTACAGTAGGAGAAAGTATTGTTGCTTTTCTGGTCTTGCCATGCCCAAGCGTATACAACCAAGGCTGATCTCTCCTGGATGAAGATGCCCATGAATTCTGCCTCCAAGTCCAGTGCATTTGCATGGGTAAAAATCGCTACTGGGAAATTGCACCATTTGCTAAGCAGTCGTGTTTTGTACAGGTTCTTGGAAGAGTTTTCCTTTCACCTCTTTCATGCTAATTGCATGAGAAAAGCACATGCCATTCCTCTTCTGCATAAAGGGCAACACAGGAACTGCTAGAGACCAGGACGGGGCTTCACTCTGTTGGTTTTGTAAATACAGCTCCTGATTGTAGCGGTTCTTCCACAACAGCTCTGGAGAGGGAAAACAGGAAATAGAATGCAGAAAGCCCGCTTCAATGAAAAATACTGTAAATTGAATTTGACAGCGTTTGATGGCATTTGATTATTCTAGTCACAGCCAAACAATGATATAAAGAGTAATATGAAACAGAATGTGTTACCGCCTGGCAGACTCAAAAGCAATAAACCTTCCTGCAATGTGACACGATCACTCCACCATCATAATTGTAGCCTGTTTGATACCTCTGAGTACAGCGGAAGGGCACTGACTGACACAGATACATTTTGTTTTTTATTTAAAGTGAAATGAAAATGGCGCACCGGGCCTCCAGATACCATCATTATATTCACCTACATAGGCATGAATCACTTGGCAGTTATTTCAGCTGAAGTTTAAATGTACTTAGACAACAACAATATCAAATTTTTCTTAGATAGCTATGGAGAAAAAAAATCAGAAATTTGTAAGGACAGAAATGGAATGTAGACACGTCATTCCTTTTCAGGAATGGGCTCCACGGAGCCTCAGACATGGTTATAGTCCCGAGTCTGCAGTATTTCCGAGGGGGTTATGGCATGTAATTTCTGTATCTTCTTTCACCTCTTCTTTCACCTCTTTTTTTACTCTCACTACTCAAGGAAATACACTTAGCTGTAGCCAATGGCAGGATATGGTCTATTTAAACTTTGTCATTATATTGTGAGAAACCACCTCGGCCATTCCATATTGCAATTGCTTCTCTCTAACCTTCCAGTCATTATCTCTCAGAAAGTCCCTTCTGGTTGCTGCCTCCAATGACCATTCTATTAAATAATATGTATCCTAATACAACAGTGGTTATGTCTTTAAAGGAAAGAAAAATGAGAGTTGGGATGAGGTTTTTTTATGAAAGGACTTCAGTTTGCTAGTTAAGTTGATGTTTTGCTTAGGTTATTTTCTTGTCTTCCTGCAAGTCACAATAGATTCCCGACAATAGGAGCAACATTAGTTAATATTCTGGCATTTGTTAGTATTCCGTAGCCTGTTCACTAACAAGAGTTAGATCAAACCGCTGTTTGAGTTTTCTTTCTCCTCATGGTGCATTTGATGTTTATAATAGAGTCCTCTATTGTCACTATTTTTCTCACATCTGCAACTTAGTAAAAGGTAGAATCTTCCTACAAAATCCAACTTTCATTTACATAGTTGACTAAAGTCATTTTCCTAGAACTTGACGAAGTATGTCATGGAATTTTCCAGAGTGTTTGCCACTTTTAGAGAGAGAAACTAGTTCGTATGGGTTTATTCTCATAAACTGCATATTTTGATAAATAAAATTTTTATACATATATAATTAAAGACAGAAGCATATAGAAATATCTGGTAAGTTCTGAAAAGATAGAAACTAATGATGATCCTTCCTCTTGAGGATCAGGAAGGTTTTGACAGATAAAATCCAAAGATATTTTGGAAGGCTGGACGATATACAAGAATAATCAAGACAGAGGAAAGTCCCAAAAGCTCAGCTGATAGAGTATCAGGATTTTAATAAGTATCCAGGGTTCAAGTTCTCTTTAGGCATTGTTTATTAGTTCTGATTTGGATATGTGTTTTATCTTTGTAGCTTTATAATTCATGGTGATAATTTAAAAAAGATAATTGCCTAGATAAATTTTATATTTTATAATTAAGTTGACTGAATGAGCTAAGAAAATCAGGTATCAAATATTTAGTCACTTAATGTGATTTATTTATATTGTGTATAAAGGTAAGAATGGATATTAAAGGTAGGATGGATATCATCCATCCTTCCATCCATTTGTTCATCCGTCCATCCATTCATCCATCCATCTGCTACATCCCCCCATGTTAAGACACAGACCATGTCAAGACCAACCGGTCTGTGACATCCATCCATTCATCCATCCATAGAGTAAGTTTTTATCTTCTGATTGGCTTGAATCCTATTAATAATGAATGAACTTTACTGTCAAGAATATTTAGAAAGAAATTAATGTATTAGCCTTACAAAATAAAAATTTAATGACTTATTTAGAAATATCTTGACTGCTGAAAAAAGTTAGCAATTCTGATTATTACAAAGACTATTCTTTATGATTTACTCCTGGTAACTATGATTCCCACCAATGGAATTAACTATTAATTTCCTATAAGTTACAATGATGCTTTCTTTTTCCTTTACAAAAAAGTAGGCATATTGTTCATACTGTTCTTAAATGCTCTTTAGACATATACATGAGCACACTATTCCTTTTAATGAATTGTAACTGTCACCAAATATATGTCTCATATATGAGACACATATGACACATATACCACTCCCTTTTACAGAACAATTGGTCATTTTCAGGCTGTTATTTTGAGAAATTCTTCCCCTTAAAAACAATCCTTACAGTGGATATATAGAGGATCATTCCTGATGTTATATACGGAATGTCCAACTTTTCTGCACTTTAAATTTTTAGAAATTCCTAAATTGTCTTACAGAAATTGTATATAAGAAATTGTGATTCTACTAATTCCTATTAAGACTAGATTTTATAATTCTTTCTTTGGGGGGCAGCCCACACCCGGTGATACTCAGGGGTTATTCCTGGCTATGCACTCAGAAATCGTTCCTGGCTTGGAGGACTATATGGGACACGGGGGTGTTGAACCATGGTTTGTCCTAGGTTAGTGACAAGGCAAACGGTTAGTGGTAAGGCAAATGCCCTACCACTTGCACCACTGTTCCAGCCCCTAGATCTTATAATTCTTTCAAATATTTTCCACTGCAATATTCTGAAAGATATAGTATTGTTACTTTATTTAGTCTCTATCAGTAAGTTCAGAGAGATAGTACAGGATTAAAGTGCTTGTTTTGCACACTGCTTAATCCTTGTGTAATCTTCAATACCATTTGATCCTCCAAGCATCTCCAGAAGTGATCCCTGATCCCTGATATAGAGCCATAAATAATCCCTGAAAACCACTGCATATAGTCCTAAAATAAGTATATTTTTATATTTGTGTATGTATAGATATATATGCACTAAATAAAACAAAAATGTGGTCAGTATAAAGGACCTTGTTCATTTATTTTAAGTATTGTATTGCTGTGTATATAATATGTCATATATACTGAGTTTTTTTCCTCTGGGATGCCATTTCTTGATAATTATGTCTATACTCTGTGTATACAAAGAAATTTCTCACTTTTTTCATCATAATAAAAATAACACATTCAGTTATCCTTCCAGCATTTCTGAAACCACTCCTTATGTTTACATTTAAACTTAATTATTTTTTAAGAATGTAAACTTAAAGTTGATGATTCATTATTTCCCAAGCTTCTAAACTTCCATTTTTATGTAGTTAATTTAATAAATAAAGAATTGCTAGCTTTCTAGAATTTTTCAAGAAATAGATTTTTAAATGGATGCGAATTACTGTGTTAAAACATGAAAAAAAAATTAAATAGGGCTGAAGAGATAGTACTAGGCTTGTATTTGGCCTGTCCAGGTTCAATTTCTGGCAACCCAGGCAGTCCCTCAAACTATGCCAGGAATGATTTTTTTTTGTTTGTTTGTTTGTTTTTGTTTTTGGGCCACACCCCTGGCGGTGCTCAGGGGTTACTCCTGGCTGTCTGCTCAGAAATAGCTCCTGGCAGGCACAAGGGACCATATGGGACACCGGGATTCAAATCAACCACCTTTGGTCCTGGATTGGCTGCTTGCAAGGCAAACGCCGCTGTGCTATCTCTCTGGGCCCCAGGAATGATTCTTGAGCACAGAGCCAGGAGTAACTCTAAACACAACCAGGTGTGGTCTAAAGCACTCTCCTCAAAAAGTAAAAATTACTCTAGACTTATATCCATAGCTATGCAAGAGGAAGACAAACCTGGCCACATTTTATGAATGTATGTTCATGTAGAAAGGACAGAGGTTCATAATAATAATAGAGATGAAATCTGAGTATGTCACTAGATTCTTTTTGTTCCTCACATTTGTAGTAAATTGTGTACTTATAGGTGCAGAGTATTAGTTTTCAGTGCTTCACCTCACAAAGTGATATTATGTATGGCTCTTAAATTATTTTGCTGATCTATCTTTTATAATCCTAGAAATCTTTGTCATTATAGGACATGAAAAATACAGAATAAATTCAGTGTGGGCCAATGCAAAGATAACCCCCTCCTTTATTATTTTCCTATTTCCCTATTCCTGGGATCATCATCATCATCATCATCATCATCATCATCATTATCAATTTTTGTGACACTCGAGCCAGAGCCAGAAAGAGCTATCTCAGAAGCTATTCTAATAGGAGGAATCTCAGGTGACCAGTAACATGCTATGAATTGCCCAGTGCAATGACCAAAAGGATAGGAAAAAAAGAGATCTCTGAAAACTGGTAGAAGTGGCACCAATTCTTAGGACCTGGGAAATAAATAAATGGAAACAGTTGGAATTATTAAAATTTTAAAGGCTTGAGCGCCTTCTCCATCTGGGATTGACTTTCATAGAGGAGCTCCTGCCAGCTGGTACATGGTGTGGGGGTGTATGAAATGGATTTTCCACTTCAGACTTGAATCATCTGCTCCTACTGGGTGAAGAGCCCTTCCAGGAAGTCCTCCTAGAAGCATCCAGCCAATGGAAAGCACACAGGAGGAAACTGGCCCTGTGGCCTGTCTTTTTTCTCATCTCCCCCATGTATTGGCAAAGCCCATCATAGTCAGCTGCCAATGCAGAAACATGGGCGCAAACTCAACTTTGTTGTCTTACCAGAAAAATATAGCAGGAAGTTCAGAGTCCAGAAATCAGATATCAGTGTGGGGTGCAACCTTATAGCTTACAGCATTCACAGAATCTTGGAACTTTCCTTTCAACCAGCTAGTGAACCCATTTTTGTTTCTACCCAAATCATTCTTTCGTAATGCTGGGAAGCAGCCCCACTAGAGAGAATATATAAATGAATAATGAAATTGAGACCACATGGATGTACATAGACTAATCATAATGTAGTGTCTAGAGAAGTCAGATTACATTGCCAGTGGATCAGAAACTGAACTTATCGGGGCCGGGCGGTGCCGCCGGAGGTAAGGTGCCTGCCTTGCCTGCGCTAGCCTAGGACGGACCGCGGTTCGATCCCCCGGCGTCCCGTATGGTCCCCCAAGAAGCCAGGAGCAACTTCTGAGCGCATAGCCAGAAGTAACCCCTGAGCGTCACAGGGTGTGGCCCAAAAACCAAAAAAAAAAAAAAAGAAACTGAACTTATCTTTTAAAGCAGTATTTAATACTTAAAAAACAACAATATGTGTGAGGTCAGAGAGAATAGTATATAGGTAGCATGGTTGCCTTGCACTCTGTCTCTCCGAGTTTGATCCCCAACACCACAGTACCACATATGGTTCCCAGAACATAGCCAGGAATGATCCCTGATTACAGAATCAGAAATACACCCTGAACACTGCTGAGTGCCCCAAAGCAAATTATAAAAGAAAAGAAACTGTCATGCTTTCTTAATACAGCATATTTCTAAACTTCTCTTAAAATTATTATTAAGTTCCTAGTTTTAATATGTATTTTTAGTTCCTTCCTCATCTGTTATGTACTATTAAATGAACTCAAGCTAAAAACGTGCATTATTGAAGTCACACTTTAGAAGGCTTGAGCAAAGAACAACCCTGTGGATGTTGAAAAAAAAAAACTGAATACACGATACTCCTGAGCACAAGAATATCTGGCAGGAAATGCTTCCAGATAAACATATAGTTGGCAGCTGGATCAGGAATAAACTAGGGACAACTGTGGCCCCCTCCAAGTCTGGATTGATCCCAGAGCCTTGGTTTGTAATATGGCAGAGAGAAAAGACTTCCATCTTGTTTATTTAGAAAGAATTCGATAGTGATGCAAAATCTTTAACCAGGTTTTGCTCTTTCACCTTCTGGTGGCTAACCTCTAAGCTAATGCACTGTGTAGTCTCTTGCATCAGGAAAATTTCTAAGAGTCCCACTTTCCAGGCAGACTGGGGAGAAGATGACAGTGTTTTGATAATCAGAGCCACCACAATGTGGGAATTCATGAGCATTTAACAACACAGGATTGAACTGTCAGGGAAAGTTGCAGCCAGACAAAACAGGAGATTTTCTTCCCAACTTCCCCACCGCAGAGGTGGGAGGTGTGTTTGCAGCGTCCCTAGCAAACACCTTCGACAATTCGCAGGGAGGAGGCCTTGACGATGAGCTGCAGGGTCCTCATTATAACAGACCCCTTCCCACCTCGCACCTGGTACCTGGGCTCTGCCACGCAGACCCAGGCCAAACCCTGTACTGTGCCCTGAGTGCAGCCTGGCACCCGCAGTCCAAGAGCAGGGAGGGTCGGGGTGGATGGCAGGTCACGGACAGGCTCCCTTCAGACAGCCCGTCCAGCCGCCAGCAGGGAGCTCGTCCTTGTTTCTCCAGGGTCAGAGTCATTTATCAGCTGGAAGATGGTGCTGGTCCAGAGACAATGAGTTCCTGCACCTGCCTTTCTGCTGGAGAGACCATCCAGTCCTTCCCTTGTCTCAGCACTTGGAGAGGTGATGGAGACAGCAGCTGGTGTCAGGAGAGCGAAGGCAAGGAAGATCCTGGGGAGATCTGAACTTTTGGGGAGTTCACTCTTCTTCAGCTAGAAAGATGACAGCACTCAGAGGGACAAAGAGCCTCAGAGGAGAGGCAGTGAGGCTGAGAAGGCAGGAACGACCTGCATTTCTGAGCCCTTCATCCATTTCAGAGACAAAAGGTGGCTGAACACCTTGGGCTTCAATGCAAAACTGAACCCAGCACTCAGAAGCTTTCCCTGCTTCTCCTTCCTCTTGGGACCTCACTGTGGTCTCTTCCATACAAGAGCAAACACCTTGTCCACCTTCCTAGATTCTCACTTGATTGGGGCCAGCAGACAACTGACTGTTTCATTTTGCCTTCAACATCTCCAGCTCTTGCTCAAAGGGATTCTTTCTTCACCCTGGCCCCTTCTCCACATGTTTTCTTCTTCTTGTCTCCCTGGTTGAGCCCCTAGTATTGTGCCATGGATCTCCACTTACGCAATATTTCACCTGTGAATCCCTTAGAATATTTTGGAGGTCTGTCACGAGTCATATGGCCCCAGTGAGAAGCTCTACTCATAATCCGGTGCTCAATATGAGGCCAATAGTAATAAAATATGAACCAGAGCTAGACAGTGACGCTTGAAAGAGCTTTTTGTACAAAACAAACTCGGCATGTCCCTCAGTCAGGAAAAAAACATGGAATTGAAGTCATTCTTCTGTCCCTTCAAATATCCCTGATCCCTGTCCCAATGTCCTAGCAGGTATCCAGCAGGTGGCAGGGCAGAGGTGGCCTTTAACTGGCTGGAGGGATCCTTGAGCTTCAGTGATGTCAACCAGGCTGTGTTTGCACTGCAAATACCATGTCAGGACCTGCCTTCTGGGAGCACTATGGATAGTCTATGGTGGTCAACAGGCACTGAGGAGGCTCAGGCCACCAAGGTCCTCTTGGTTCTGCTCAGCCCACACAGCCTGTATTCCCCAGCAACTTTGTGTCCCCAGAAGAGATGACCCCTGTCTCTGCTGATAATACCTTCTTAAAATCACAGTGAAAGCTGGAGCTGAGGTCAGACAGAGCCCCCACCCCCATTCTGTTGGTTCTGGCTTCTCCTCCCAGGCCTTGTTTCTACACTCCTGAGAAGTGTGGCTGTTAAGGAGGTGAGGTGCTGACTGACTCAGAGATGTTGCCTCAAGCAGAGTGGTAAGGCTCACTTTGACTGATTTCCAGACCTCCTGAGTAGAGAGAAGCATCCCCTGTGGCCCTCCTAGAATGGTGTTTAGAGCAAATGGTCTTAAGGTGTGGAATATGGGGGCAGAAGAAAGAAGAAAAATAGAAGTTTAAAAATTTTTATAGAAAATTATAAAGAAATCTGTAAAATCTTCATGCAGATGTACATATAGGTGAAAACATAGCTTATACTGGTTACACAGGGTCTAAAAGTAAATGCTGATTTTTCTCATTTTGGACCCTCTGACTTCAATTACTAAATTCAGTTCTCCAAATTTCAACTTCTCACCACTTCCTTTCCACCTGACAAAGTCTGATCAGAATGAAAAACAAGGAGGCCTGATAGCCCTCCCCTTAGGGAGCTTTCTTGTTAAAATCATATTGAGTTGAGAACAATAAGGCTTACTCAGAGTCTTCCCCTAGGAAGCACACTTCAGTTGAGAGGAGAGTGTTGTGAAGAACGTTCTGGAAGGCAATAAACATCTCCTAAACAGGGGTTTCCTGGAAAGGATAAAATGCCAGGGACCTAGCAGTTCAATATGGTGGTCCTCACCAAGGGCACAGGCCCTGTTCAGTATAAGCCTCTTCCGGTAGGAGGAACCAGTCTGTATAAAGCATCATATTTAAGGCCCCACCATGTTTCTCCACTTCCGATGTACTATTTATCAAAAACTGTGGAAATAATGTTTACAGGAAACTCCACAAGAACCTTTACCAAGGACTTACTGATATTATTTACTCCCAAGTCTTTATATTTGATTATTCTCTCTCATATTAATGACTGTGAGAACTTTCCACCTAGGTATCAGAGGAGAGTGGCTGTACCAGGACAATCTTCCTGCCAAAGAGAAAGCCATGTTGGCTCGCTTAGTGCAGTGGCTTCGAGTCTGAGAATGGGTAATCAACAGTCCAGGATGATTTGTTCCAGAATTCAAGATGTCAGTGTTTAGCATCAGGCACTGTGGACAAGTTACTGTGGCTTCTCCCCAGATGTCAGGCTGGCCTTAGTGAACCAAGCACATGGGCAGGGAAGTAGCTATAGGGATGGGGGCATCATCTAGTCTGACACCCTGTCAGCATTTCTGCTGTCTGTGGGTCCCTTTTGGGTCCCCAAGCACCCCTAGAGTTGTGCTGAGACAGGTGGCCATGAAAGAAAATCCACCACAAGCAGGTATGATGGAGGCTTGCCTGCTGCTGGAGAGTGGTGAGGGCTTGGTAGGAAAGAGCATATGTGTTGGTAGGAGCAGGATCAGCAACTATAGCAGCAGGAGATGAGAAGGAAAGGGCACTTCCATACAATGGTTTCTCACTCGACACATGCTGATTTTCCTTGCCCTTTGGCCCAAAGTCTGTCCCTCTGAAGAGAAGAGAGACAAAGTTAGGGGTTCTTGGGTATAAGATGACACCCAGCTATTAACCCAAAACAAAAGCAGTCCCCCACCTTCCTCTTTCCCATAAACTACTTCCTTTGATATATAAAAGCCCACCTGGAACTTATTCCACCCTGCCCTCCTGGTTGAATGGGTATTTGTTTATTAAATAAAGAGGCAGTTCTAGCTTTCAATTCAGGCAGAGAGATCATGAGACAAAAGGCCACTGACTCCATGATTTTTTCCTGATTTGCTTGGTTTATTAATTCGTTGTGGCTACCCTAACTATATCAAACCCATCCGTTTGAGGTTGGAAATAAGGTGTAGGGGGTATTTCACAACATGAGGATTTATTTTACAACTGGCACTCAAATAGCAACTCAGAGACCCAAGAAGACCCCAAAACTTGGTGAGTTATTTGACCCTCTGGTGAATAATCACCATCACAACCTCTTCAAACTGGACTGAGTGTACAGTGCTGCTCACTGGAACATCGGTGAACATGGCCCCTGATCTGAACGTGGCAGAGGCCCCTTCAGGTAGGACAGAAGCAGGCAGTGTAGGGGAGAGAGCTGAAGACTCTGAGCAGCATCCAAGAGTCCAATGCCCTCCTCCTTTCTTCTACAATGGTGTTTTTTGCTAGGATGTTGGCCCCCAATCTGAATCAGCTTATAAATCACTAATGGGGTAGAAGCCAAAAAGAAAGCCCCATTTGAGGGGAACCAACAGCAAGATTGGTCAGATAAGAGGGACCCCATTCAGATTCCATCCCAGAGACCAAAGGCTTTTCCATCCCAGATGACTTCAGCAGCCTTTTACAGAAGATGGATAATCCAAGCTCAGCTGAAACCCACTGAGAAGCTTCTTTCAGAACCTCCTGCAACTTTCTTCTGGGTTGACCTCTCAGTCCTATTTGTATCAATCATTATATTGCTGGTTAAGCTGTGTGGTCTACCTGTATAGATGTTAATAGCTACTGTTTTGTTCTATGCCCTACTGCAAACAGAAAACTTTGTATACAACTTTTTTGCTTTAATAAACAGTTCTGGAGAAATTCATAATCTGTTAGCTTTTAATAGTTCTCAGATATCCTAGTTAATGCTTCCCCGTTCCTGTGATGGTTGATTGTTTATATTATTTAGCAACTTATTCTCAAAATTATGTCTGAAAAAATGTTTTAATGTTTTTGTTGACAGAAGTTGATGAAAAAGGAACTTGGATACTATAGACTCTTATTACAGTGCTCATTATAAGATGTTTTAGAAAACTTATTTTCAAATTGCATATATATATCTGCAGAAATGTTCTTATGATTTTGTTTAGGGAAGTTTATGGAAAAGGAACTCGGATGTTCTAGACTTGTATTACAGTGCTCAGGGTAAGAATGCTTAAGAATTTTCAAATGTAAGTGTATCTTCAGAAAGGTTCTAATGTTTGTGTTCAGAGAAGTTTATAAAAACATTTTCTGATATGTATAAGACAAGGATTGAAAAAAAAGCTGATTGTTTTGAGAATATGTATGCACAGGCTGATGCTTTTACAGCCAAATTTTTCTATGCCTATGCAAAACAACAACCACGTTTATAAGTTCTGATCTGGGGTTCCTGCCTCTGACAGACAACAATAGAACAAAACTTTTGTAGCTTTTCTCATTTTATTTTGTTTTAAATAGAAAGTGTGGAATTGTAAGATAATACCCAGCTATTAACCCAAAACAAAGGTGTTTTCCCATCTTCCTCTTTCCCATAAAGTGCTTCCTTTGATATGTAAAAGGATGCCTAGATCTTACTTTACCCTTCCCTCTTGAATGAATGGGTATAGGTTTAATAAAGAAAGAGGCAGTTCTGGCTTTGGCTCAGGCATAGAGTTTACAAGGAGAAAAAAGCCACTGACTCCATGATTCTTTCCTGACTGACTTGGTTTATTATTTCTTCACGGCTATCCTACCTACATCAGACTGATTACCTTGGGTTGAAAATAAGGCATGTGCGGTGATCTCACAAACCCTAGATATTTATTTTACACTTGGGGACCCAGCCCTGTCCCAATCACACCCTGGCAATTGGCTTCTGGAAGAGCCTTGACATATCCTTATGTGTTTGGTGATTAGTGGTGCTCTGCCAGCAGAAATGAAGCCATGAACCCAGTTTAGCATGCTCATATGGGCCCTGCACTTTTCAGAGAGCACTCCTGGCCAGGCTGGTGATGCTGGTATGTCTGCCTTTCCCACTGGCAGAAATTAGGGGCTGAAAAGGTTCAGGTAGTTTTCCAAGTAGCCTGGACTCTCAGAGCCTTCCTACTCACCCCACAGGTCTATCTTCCACCATCCATCCCAGCATAGACCCTTGTTCAGGGCCCCCAAAAAATGGATGGTCCCTGCTCTGGGCATAAATGCATAGATGCAGAGGGATAAGCTTATAAAATTGGCCCTGTGGAAATGAAAATTCAAGTCTGCACACTCTTCATTTCTGACTCTGCACTGCCTGGTTGTTCCACCCAATGTCAAGTAGGGGAGATTTTAGCTTTCCTTATGGGGACTGGTGCTCTTGGCCACTCTGCGGCAAGGTGGCAAGCAAAAAAAAAAAGAAGACTGCAGAATTAGGCAGGCTATGGGAGGCATGTGAGTATGTGGAATTCAGTCTCACTCTCATTTTCCTTTTGGCTGAACAAACATTATTGCTCTCTATGAGTTATTTTTTAATTTATTGATGTTTTTTTGGTTTGGGGGCCACACCTAATAGTCCGATAGTGCTCGGGGCTTATACTCCTGGCTCTATATTCAAGAATTACTTTTGGCAGTGCCCAAAATCTTTCTTCCCATATTTCCCAGAGCCAAGGTGATTCATGACTGCACACTTCAGTTCTGAGTCTACGAAAAGGGGGCTAAATTGTCCAGCTCCCCTTTCTCTTCTTTCCAGCTGGCTTCTTCAAGTTGTGTTCCCAGGAATCCCTCATATATCTGAGAGAGCAGTGGGGTGTCTATTCATTCCACCCACTGAAGAAGCTTCTCTCCTGAACTCTTGTCTTTAACTGGCTTTGTATGCATCTGGATCCTTATCTGGCTGTGAGTTCTTCACTTATTTTTTGAGTAAACATTTCACATGCCTTATTATAGAATTCAATATCTTCATCATCAATTTGCTCCAGCAATATCATTCTCCAACCTTTGTATTTTCTTCCTTACATAGCCAGTTCTTTCAATTCACAACCCATCCTCCACTAAATCCAGAGCAACTTCCATAACTCCAAGTCACCCTTCTCTAAAGCCTAAACTCATTGACCACTCAATCCTACAGTATAGCTTCAGGGCATCTTGACTTTGGCTTGAAGACCATATTAGGATCCCCAATAAGGCTGTGCCCACCTTCACCATAAATGGTCGTGTTCTCACACTCAATATGGATCCATCTTCTTAATCAGAGAATCTTAATGTAAATATCACTGAGCTCATAGGTCTGTTGGTAGGGGATAAACAAATGAGTATCTATAAAATGTCCTTTATGAACTTTCAACAGCACTGTAAACAGACTGTGCAGTTTGTGAAATTCTTCTATTTGCCATAACAGCACCTTGGAGAAATGGTCAGATGTAGACATAAATGTGGGTTTTAAGAAAGCAACTGGGCTAGATTGGTCAGAAACGCAAAACATTATGTTTCCTCAAGACTTCAAGCATCCCTCACATTGCAACATAATTTAGAACTTTACTCTAGTGTTTCTGACACCATGATGCTTATTTTCTGGCAAATCCCAAGTATTACATTAGGTCATAATTATTTTCCAAATTGCCTAGAGCAGGAATATGCCTGTTTTTGCTTGGTGAAGTTTAGCCCTGACTCATCATCTCCTTCCTCCATAAAACTTCAGGCTCTAAGACCCCCACCCCTCTTTGGATCATTTCTACTTGGTGTCTGTCTCATTCTCTAGACCTGCCTGAAGGCTGTGGTCCTCCCAGGACCCTCCCCTCAGATCTGGGACCCTTTTATTTAGGGTCACATCACTCACCTGTTTGAACACAAGTACATGTGCACCGGAATACATATGCCTACATATACCTAGGCACATGTGCATGTCCATGCATTCACACACACACACACACACACACACACACACACACACACACATTTCCCAGATCACACTGAGTCTTTCTGTTTCACTTAATGCCCAAAAGAAGATTCTCAGTCTATAAAGAGTCATTGGCAGGAAAACTAATCACCCTCACACTCAGGTTTTTGTTATTTTTCTGGTTTTTTACTGAATTATAAAAGCTCTCAAGATTCCCATGCATCCTTGTTTAAAAAAAACTACCTGAAAATAATTCATATTTTCACAAGCTAAGTCAGCTACAAACTAATAGGTCAA
Source organism: Suncus etruscus (assembly GCF_024139225.1). NCBI lineage: Eukaryota > Metazoa > Chordata > Mammalia > Eulipotyphla > Soricidae > Suncus > Suncus etruscus. The sequence goes on along the minus strand of NC_064850.1, from coordinate 47,475,369 downwards.
ACGTTCCAAATATCTGCCCTTCCGCTGACACAGCAAGCTGTACATGGCAGAGAAGGGCAGGAGTTAATTGAAGGACTGACTCTGGTCACAAGTACCAAGTGGCCACTCCCTGGGACAAGATGGCTGCCCCCACATCCCCTATTACCACTTCACCATCACCTCAATGGTGCTGCAAGGGCTGATGGGTGAGAGGAAATCATACACAGATGACCAATTTTTTTATGGTTCACAGCCGATCAAAGTGAAATTCAGCAGCTGTTCAGGACAAGTGACCACTGTAACGGCTGTAATAGAACCGCCTAAATAGAGAGGGAATTGCATTAGAGCCAGAGGTTAGCCGTGATTATCGGCAGGTGAGTGCTTTATTGAAGTTGAAAGACCATTAACATTGATAGAGTAATTATTTCAACTTGAAAGTAATTACCTTGATGGGTGATAACTTCTCCACTGTTCCCAGATTTGATTGGGCCAAACAATGTTGAGCTCCTGAAGCCTAGAAAAATATTACAACAATGCTGTGATCTTTAAATTACCGAAACCACTGCTGGAATATTTTAATTATGCCCAACAATGGGAGAAAAAAAAATTTTGCCTTACACCAGCCAGTGACCTCTCATGTAGAGAGAGACATTTGCCTTTTAATCCAAATGCAATGACCCACACTCACCAGCTGTGAGTGCATATGTGACGGGCTTGTAAATGAATCTTATCTTCATGAAAATTTTAGGGTGAAGAATCTTGTGAGGGCTGTGTTTGTTTCTAAGCTGGCATTGTTGATCACTTCTATGAACTGGAAGGTCCCAGAAAGGTGAGTACCTTTGGTCTTGATGGCAGAGTTGATATCGGGACATTGGTTCAACAATGCTATCACCTCACAGGAAGAAATTCTAGAGGTTCCATTTTCAGCATTTATGCAGTCATAGAAGTTGGTGATTAAAATCATTTTATTTGGGGACCATAGTGATAGCACAGCAAGTAGGTCATTTGTCTTGCACATGGCTGACCCGGGTTCCTTTCCTGGCATCCCATATGGTTCCCCAAGCCTGCCAGGAGTAACTCCTAAGCATAGCCAGGTATAGCCCCAAAAAGTTTTTTCACTTGATATCCTAGAACTCCACTTTAAATTCTACAATCCTATTTTAAGTTCTGTGGGGTGAGGGTTACTGTCTTCCATACTGGATATGAACAGGCCCAAGGAAATTGACAATCATACCTACTGCCTCTACATCTAGGTAAAAGCCCAAGTTATTTGATACTCACCACCAAACAACCTAAAATAGAATGTGATCAAGACCAAGAAGTAGTATGAGACATTTTCAATAAAATCACCCATTCCCCATAATAGTCTTTTGTGCCAAAAGATACAAGAAGGTCAGATAAAGAAGTAATTTCGGGCCCGGAGAGATAGCACAGAGGCGTTTGCCTTGCAAGCAGCCAATCCAGGACCAAAGGTGGCTGGTTCGAATCCCAGTGTCCCATATGGTCCCCCCCGTGCCTGCCAGGAGCTATTTCTGAGCAGACAGCCAGGAGTAACCCCTAAGTACCGCCGGGTGTGGCCCAAACCCCCCCCCAAAAAAAGGAAGTAATTTATTTAGGCTTTTTCTTGGGACTTGGTGGTATTCATAGAGCAAATAAGCAAAGAGACAAATTTTAGTCAAATTGGAAATGCACCTTCATGCATAGACACTGATGAAACTTAAAGAGACTTCAAAGAGCCTTGAAGGATCCATCAAGGATACTGACCATAGAGGTAGGAAGGACCTCATGATCCTTAAGCAGTCAGAGAAGGAGATGCAGGCTCCAAGATGAGATTGGCAGGTCCCTCAGAACTTTCTGTCCTCTTAGCTAATGACCCATCAATGTGTGGAAGCCATATTTACTTGTAATTTTCTCATTTCTTCTCTCAGAACCTCTTGTGTCTCATTGGCTGTCAATTCTGTTGTTTCTTTGGGCTCAAGAAACATCCTTAATATCTCCGCTATAAACGCTTTTTTATATATTTTATTTAAACACCTTGATTACATATATGATTGTGTTTGGGTTTCAGTAATGTAAAGAACACCACCCATCACCAGTGCAACGTTCCCATCACCAATGTCCCAAATCTCTCTCCTCCCCACCCGACCCCCGCCTGTACTCTAGACAGGCTTTCCATTTCCCTCATACATTCTCATTATTAGGACAGTTCAAAATGTAGTTATTTCTCTAACTACACTCATCACTCTTTGTGGTGAGCTTCCTGAGGTGAGCTGGAACTTCCAGCTCTTTTCTCTTTTGTGTCTGAAAATTATTATTGCAAGAATGTCTTTCATTTTTCTTAAAACCCATAGATGAGTGAGACCATTCTGCATTTCTCTCTCTCTCTCTCTCTGACTTATTTCACTCAGCATAATAGATTCCATGTACATCCATATATAGGAAAATTTTATGACTTCATCTCTCCTGACAGCTGCATAATATTCCATTGTGTATATGGACCACAGTTTCTTTAGCCATTCATCTGTTGAAGAGCATCTTGGTTGTTTCCAGAGTCTTGCTATGGTAAATAGTGCTGCAATGAATATAGGTGTAAGGAAGGGGTTTTTGTATTGTATTTTTGTGTTCCTAGGGTATATTCCTTGGAGTGGTATAGCTGGATCGTATGGGAGCTCGATTTCCAGTTTTTGGAGGAATCTCCATATCGCTTTCCATAAAGGTTGAACTAGACAGTATTCCCACCAGCAGTGGATAAGAGTTGCTAGAAACTCTTTATCAGAAAGGTTATATATGACTTCTGGTGGTTGCTGGTTGAGTCTACTAAGGCTAACATATTTACTCCTATGCATGGCAGGACTTGCTTGGCTTTCCCATAATCACTTTTGCAGACTGGAGTTGTTTCCTGTGTGTTGTGGTGTGGCTGACTGAAGTTAGGATGTCTTTGTATGCTCAGTGAAGGGTTAGCAGCCACACACTTCTTTGGGGTCCTGACCTGGAGAGCAAAAATAGTTCTCATGAGTACTGCTTGCTAAAAAACAGGGCTCTAATACAATGCCTCCATTTCTTGAAACCAAGATTGGGCTGCCCGTAGCCTTCACCTTCACAGGGGTCTTGACCTGAGGGACAAAATAGCTCTCCTGAGTCCTACTTATTAACAGAATGGTGGCCATCTTTAAGACTGCATTTGGCAGCAGGTTTTCCCTCATCAAAACCTCAGGCTCTCCTTAGGCCTCTTTTGCCTGTGCCTGAGGACCCCTCAGGATCCTGACTAAAATATTCCAAGGGACTCTTCCAACGTCTCTCAATTTTAAATTCTTCTCCCTTGATCACATTGTTGGGTGTCCTAGTCAGGAAGCTGAGGGCACAAGATCCCTATTCTTCCAGAAGAGATCTGCTAGGGAGAAGTCAAAGATGAGTTGTATTTGGGTCTGAGAAGAAACAACTCAGGATGGGGAGGACACTTTACGATTTGAATTGTAAATACTGTCATCAAAGAAGGCAGAAATGTGGCCAGTCTAATATGACCTGTGAGTTAACACTGGGAGCCCCAGCCATATTTAGTTGAACTCAGGTGGTAGTAAAGAACCCCTAGGGTACTGTGAAGCCCAAATATACCTAATAACTGATTTTCAACATTTTATGTAAGCTGTAGATTATTAAATAGTCACAGGACCCAAATCAGAGAGTTTAAATCCCTTCAGAAAAGCAAAAACAAAAAAAGTGGAGCCACCTCTGAAGGCTAGTGGCCAAGGTAGAAAGCCAAATGTGAGTGTGCTTTTAACTGGATGGAAACATAACTTTTTGACAAGACACAAGTAATGAATTTGATGGTGGAAGTTCCTATTGGGTGATGATGACGATGTGAAGTTTTATTTTTGCTAAAGCAATCACCAGTGTCATGGCTGGATACCTGTGCCCATTAGTGGTGAGTTCTGTGTTTTTTGGCGGATGGTTATTGGTCTCGTGCTGAGCTGAGCGTCAGGTTTTATGCCAGAGAGCTTGATTAATGGGCGGGTTTCTGTAAATGGACTGAATAGGGATAGGAAGCAGGGGCAGGCAGCACTGCCAACCCCAAGCCCATCAAGACGCATAGCTCATTATGAAACAGTTATCAAGGATACATGAAAAATTAATTGGGCTCAGTTTGATTCTGCAAAGAACCAGCTTTCAACTTGCCAGTGCCCCCCCCCTTCCTCTTTCCAGATGTTGTGCGCCAGCCTCTGGAGAAACAGCAAAGGGAGATGTATTAATACATTGTATTGATTAGATCAAGACCCCTGACAGTTATTTGTAGAGATACCATCTGGCTGCTGTTCGAATTCCTTCACCAAAAACGGGATGTGACACGTTATTAATCTCAACTCTCTAAGTATAGACAGTTGCCTTTTCTGCTAAACCGCATTTTACCATTCCGTAGGAGACCGAGGCAGACCTGAAGGGTGCGGGAATTAAGGTTATTACACAAATTGAGCCATATGGTCCAAATATTTCAGCAAGAAAATTGCCAGGCAATAAAAATTGCTCCTGCCTTTCTAATGGTGTAAATTACAGTTTAACCATGGTTCTAATGATGTCCTTCTGCCGCGCTTAACTACTGTTACATGAAGGACATTGTTTTAAAAATATAAAAAACAAGTCAATGCCAACAGCGTGTTTTACAATCTGTTAGTGTGTCATTAAGAACACTGTCAGAATTACATAAACATCATGGCAGGCAAGCCGGCAAAACAAAAGAACACTGGCAGAAATCAAAGTATCTTGAAAACTCACTTCTTAGATCTGGGCAAATGTCAGGAGGGAGGGGGGCCCAAGGTACCTTTGCAGCTCAGAAAGCCCAGTTAAGCACTTGGTTCTGATATTCACACAAGGGTGGGTCCCGCCCCAAACCACTGAAGGGCTTTCTAAACAAGCTCAAGGGTTTGAACCCTGGTACTGTATATGGTCCCCCAAAATTGTCCAGGTGTTATTCCTGAGCACTGAGCCAGGGTAAGTCCTGAACATCATTGGGTATGACACAAAATGGAAGGAAGGAAGGAAGGAAGGAAGGAAGGAAGGAAGGAAGGAAGGAAGGAAGGAAGGAAGGAAGGAAGGAAGGGAGGGAGGGAGGGAGGGAGGGAGGGAGGGAGGGAGAGGAGGGAGGGAGGGAGGGAGGGAGGGAGGGAGGGAGGAAGGAAAGAAGGAAGGAAGGAAGAAAGGAAGGAAGGAAGAAAGGAAGGAAGGAAGGAAGGAAGGAAGGAAGGAAGGAAGGGAGGGAGGGAGGGAGGGAGGGAGGGAGGGAGGGAGGGAGGGAGGGAGGGAGGGAGGGAGGAAGGAAGGAAGGAAGGAAGGAAGGAAGGAAGGAAGGAAGGAAGGAAGGAAGGAAGGAAGGAAGGAAGGAAGGAAGGAAGGAAGGAAGGAAGGAAGGAAGGAAGGAGGGAGGGAGGGAGGGAAGAAGGGAGGGAGGGAGGAAAGGAAGGAAGGGAGGGAGGGAGAGAGGGAGGAAAGGAAGGAAGGGAGGGAGGGAGAAAGGGAGGAAAGGAAGGAAGGAAGGAAGGAAGGAAGGAAGGAAGGAAGGAAGGAAGGAAGGAAGGAAGGAAGGAAGGAAGGAAGGAACTATAAACTCACACCTCCAGCAATTAAAAAATAAAAAATCAAAACAAAAAAAATTTTTTGTTGTCTAATCTCTAACCCTCACTCTTGCCTGAAGTTGCAGGCTTTCCACCCCAACTGTGCCTAAAAAGAATGACTTGGTTGCAAACACCTTCAAATGCTACATTTGCAGTTTGAAAAGTCATGTTGCATCAGTGATGGATGTTTCTGGCAAGAAGGACAAGGGACACGCCAACCCCCACCCCACCCCACATTTACATACTGGGATATCCTGCAGAGCTCAACCCTAAAGTTCAGCCCCATTTTTTCCCCATGAGAATCATGGGTAATGCCCTCTTACCCAGAGTGATTGATGAAACCTTCTCAATATTTCTATCAGAGTCACCTGTATGTCAAAGCAACAGTGACACTGTGACCAAGCTGAGGTTTCTGAACTTTTCTTGTTCTCAAATGATTCTAAGCATGCCTGTGCCAGAGCTCTCCAGTATTTTCCTTTCACAGCTCAGTTCTCATACCCTGTTGGGGAGACACATCTGACCATGGCATGTGTCCCACTTTTCAAAATGTCCAGATGGTGGCGCTATGTTCTGCTTCCATCTGGGCACCCCTCATCCTTCATGCCACAAAGTGAGCAGAGTTTTATTGAAGAGACGGAAGATGAGGGAGGCGCTTCCATCTTTCAGGCCTTCTTAGTCTCTTCCTTGTCAACAGTAAATGGTGCATTTGTGCAATTGTTCAAATGACAGTCTGAATGATGACAGAACACTGCTCCCCTGGGCCAGGAACACCCCCACTCCTGCACCTCTGCTGATTCCTTGCTTCTCTCCAAGCTCAGAACCTTGTGAAACTGAACCACTGAAACTGATTACTGGCTGATCATAAGTGACACCAGTTGAGCATGTCCATATTTTATACCACTTAGATTTATTTGCTTTGGTCTTCTTCACTCTGGTCTTGAAGTTGAAGAACAAGTTTCAATCAAATTCTTCAACCTGAGAACAAAGTCAAAAGAAGTCATAGAATAAAGGTAACAGTCTAACTGGTTAAAAATAGCCCAAGTGAGGACTAGAGTGCTAGTACAGTAGGTAGGGTGGGTGCTTGCCTTGCATACTGCTGACCCAAGTTTAATCCCTCACATCCCATAGGGTCTCCTGAGCCTGCCAGAAGTGATTCCTGAGCACAAAGTCAGAAGTAACCCCTGAGTATCACTGAGTGTACCCCCCAAATATTATTTTTTAAATAATCCAAGTGCAAAGTCGAGTTGAGGCTAATTTCGTGTCATGCATATTCTATAGGACTTTTGTCTTTGACTAGGTTCTGAGTCGTGACCACTGATATCATTAGTGTCCATAAAACTGAGTACTTCCCCTAGGAAATTAGCTAAAGGGGAGTGAGGTTTTTAAAAGTAAATCACCTTTAAGCATTTCTTTTCCAAAAAGTATTAGTAGACTTAGTCCATTACAAGCGCACAACCTAAGTGGTTTCTTTATTCTCATTTGAGAGATTCATTGTGAAGTGGGAATTTGACTTTTTAAGGAGATCTTGAGGAAGGAAGAACATTTGGGACACTATAGTCATCAACAAACTTCTTAGGTGTGTACCTGGATGTAGCATCTTGTGTTATTTGTCCATTGAGGAATTGAAAACCTGGTTTTAGTGCTCACACTCAATTGTTGGTGGGATTTGGCCATGTGTGGTACTCAGTGAGGTGGGACAGTGCCAGGAATGTGGCAAGGTAAACAGGCAAGGTATGTGATCAACCCTGAGCCAGGCCTGCTGTGATAGTTTCCAGAACATCCCCAGACATATTTACTTATTTATAAACTGTAAAAAATGTGTTGTTGAATAAACATTTACACTAGAGAACCTAGAAATGAAGTAGTATAGATTGAAGGATTAAATATAGATAAATCACAAAGAAAATAATTAATAGGAGCTTAACCATATTAATGAATTAGCATAGTATTTATTTCATCATTAACTCATCTTTAAGGCATAGAAGTTACTTATTAAAAGGTTGATCCTTGGGGCCGGCGAGGTGGCGCTAGAGGTAAGGTGTCTGCCTTGCAAGCGCTAGCCAAGGAAGGACCACGGGACCGCGGTTCGATTCCCCGGCATCCCATATGGTCCCCCCAAGCCAGAGGCAAATTCTGAGCGCTTAGCCAGGAGTAACCCCTGAGCATCAAATGGGTGTGGCCCAAAAAAAAGGTTGTTCCTTAATAATACTTCATATATATCCAAGTGTGTTCATTGATAGTTTCAAAAATATTTTTGTCCAGTGTTCTGGTCAAATATGATGTACTTCCCAGTGTTTATGCATAATATCATCATTAAGAAAGAACTAGTAGGGGCCAAAGAGATAGCACAGTGGTAGGGCATTTGCCTTGCATGCAGCCGACCCAGGAATGATGGTGGTTTGAATCCCAGCATCTCATATGGTCCCCCGTGCCTGCTAGGGTCAATTTCTGAGCACAGAGCTAGGAGTAACCCCTGCACACCTGCCGGTGTGACCCAAAAAACAAAAAAAAAAATTAGCTAGTATAAATAAATAGGTAAGAGATTATAAATTGATTCTTTACTGGTTTTTTCATGTAAAAATGAATTTCTAGTGTCATATTTAAATTATGGTGTTTTAATTTTCTTTTGAAATCCTGGAAGTCACCCATGATTCTCAAGTTATGATTATTAAAACCATGTAATATCTTTTACAAACTTGCTTAGCATAAATAGTATCACTACTAAAAGCACATATATGAACTATATAAATGACATAAATATTATAATATGATATATATGACATGATATGAATGATATGATATAAACATTATTTATTTATATATTTATATTTTATAAATTATATAAATAAATTACATATTATATAATATAAATATAAATAATAACTATCCCACCATATACTAAAAGAACATATATAAATGATATAAATATTTCAGCTCTTTCATCTTGTAAAACGCTTATCCTTCCCTTTCAAGGACCCAACCCTGAACTTAATCCATTCATTTATCCATTAATTCATCATTCAGTCATTCTTGTATTCACTCATTAAGTCATTCATACCTCCATTTGAAAACCCTCCTCAATGTCAGCAGAGTAGAAGGCAATGAAAGGACAAAATCCTTCCTTCTTGAAGCTTTTGTTCTATGGAGAAATTAGGCACTGTAAGTAAGTGAACATCTGCTGGTTTGAAAATAAGGGGAGTGAAGAGTAGAGTAAGTGTATTCTTACTGTAGGATCCCCGGGACTCAGTTGCCCATCAGGTTTTATCATTTCATGCAAATTTGGCAGTGGGAGAGTGTCGGCTTGTTTGGTTGGGTGTTAGCTCATGTTAGGAAGCTGAAACAAATTTGAGAGGTTGCTGCTAAGGCTGATATTTGAAAATGAAGAGATATTCCATGCAGTTAATGAGAAGAATCCCACTTTAAGATTGGGATGTCTAATCTGGGCATCTGGGCTTGTCATAATTAAGTTTGGTCCTGGGTCCCCAATAAGTTCCAGAACCCATCAAGATAAGGATAGATGTGAAAACCAAATCAGAGAGGTAACACTCAATGATTGCCATCCATTAGACAGAAAAACATGTTGGTCTCTGGGGCTGTAAGACTGGGAGTTCTTGAGCATTATAGGACACAAAAATTTTTCCCAGGTCCTAACAATGTTCTTGGGTCATATCCTCACACACTAGTGTTACACAAACTCACAGTACAACATCAAGAAAGAGACTGTTTTCCTACACCAGGTTTTTTGGCCCATATTTGGGTCTTCCTGGAATGCCAGTTTTCCCTTGAACTCTGGGTCACCTTTCATTTCTTCCCAGATTATCTTCTAAGGCTTCCTATACCAGAAAAGCAGAATAAGGCTTACTGTAATCAGAGAGACACAATTCTATTCCAGCCTTTCTATTAGCTTCAAGACCCCAGATGCTTCATAATGTCCCCAAATCTCTATTTTTTTTCATAATTTCCTTTGGGGCATCTATAGATTGCTGCCAAATTTATTGTCACCATCTCACATTATATATACAGTTGTGGACTATAAGAAGAGAAGAATGAGATGAGGGTTGATATGACATGTGGCTGATGCTACTTCAGCCTATCTTTGGCACTACCTGGTGCTTTGAGCATCACCAAGTATAGTCCTGCAGGTCTCCACTGGGGACCACAGGACTGAACCAAGCTGAGAATCACCAGGAGGGTCTACAGGTTTGGGATACCCCCAAAAGAAGAGAATATAGCTAAATGCATAAACACAGAGTTGCAGCAGAAAATAGAGGCTATTTTTCTTATAGGCCATCAGCACACGAAGCCCAAGTTTATGACATTGTCTCTTGTCCCTTTAACAAGTGGGACTCTATGATCAGAATCTTCCAGAAGATTCTGAATTCTTGACAGTCCTGCTGTCCTAAATTTACAGGGAGTGTCCATTAAACTGGCAAGGTGGTCAAGTGAAAAAAGATGGGAAGTCACCTCATGTCTCCTTCCTCATATCTTCACATATACCCCATAGGTAGAGGACTCAGGTTTTCTCTCAGCCCCAGTCATTTATTGAGACAAATTTTGATGTATCCATCTTCTTATTTAGTGGCATAAAGTGCTCAAAATCACTATGTGGCCCATTTCTACTTTTCCCTCATGACACAAATCTCTAAATCAGCTATGCTCTCATCTCAGGAGAGCAAATATAGTTTCCACACATCCTTTGTGCTTATTGCATTTGAAAAGGCACCTCCATAGGTCCTTGTGGCAGTAAGGGTCAGATCACTGATTGGCTACAAGATTCTCTCAGCTTGAAGTTCAGCTGTTCGATGATTGCCTGGAGCTCTGAATGCTGTTAATTCCAAGCCCATCTAGAACCTTCCTAGATAGCCCAGAAACACAGTTTTTCTGTGAGTTCAGGATGGAGACTTGTGAGGCCTCCTCAGTACTAGCCTCCTCTTGGACTTTTTTTTTTTTTTGCTTTTGCTTTTTAGGTATTGAGGCCACATCCACTAATGATCAGAGTTTACTCTTGGCTCTGTTCTCAAGAATCATTCCTAGCAGGAGATACAATGAGATGCCAGAGATCTAATCTAGGTCAGCTGCATGCATGGCAAGTGCCCTTTCCTCTACTATTTCTCCAGCCCCTTCCTGGTGTTTCTATAGTGAGCAGGGAGTTTTAGATTCCTAAAAGGCAGCTCCATCCTGAAATTCGGGCTGTCTCCTTTGTCACTCCCTTCAATGCCTCACATAATGCTAGGAAAATAAAAAGTGGATGTTAAATAAATATTTGCCAATGGATTTGACCTTCAGACTCTAAACCAGTCTCAGTACTCGGCTGAGATTTCAAACCACAAAATCAAATTTGAACAATTATTCTTTGAAGTTCAACAGGATCTCATGTCTGCCTCGCCTCTTCTGTTAGTGAAGGTGAGAGTTGGTCATGTTCCACTCATAAGCAGCTGTGTCACGACTTAGTCTGAGGTTCTCTCTATCCAACTTCCTATTCTGAAGAGTTTCTGTTCTGAGCCCCTGAACTCAGGAATTGCCTTACTCTGCTCCATTTATAATTGTAGAACTTCTCAGGAAATTCTCCTTTTGCATAGGAGAGGCCCTGTTTTCCTTTTTGCCTAAAACCACACAAGAATAAGAATAAGTTGTAGAATGATTTTGATAATGCATTAAAATGACTAGCTCACTGCACTCTTCGTATCTTCAGCAAGAACATTTTTTCTGGTCTTTTCCAAGTCAACCAAGAGAAAGGGATGATGCACAGTTTAGAACCATCTTTGATTGGCCTCCATAGTCCTAAGAACGACAATTTCTAGCCCTCAGATAAAAAGTTGTTTTAAATTTTGATTAAGGGTGTTTTGCCTAAATGCATTTTCTCTTCAGGTGTAATGACTAAGCCATGATCATTTCATTTTTTTTTTGTTGATTCATTTAAAACACAAATAAAAGCAAATAACCAATAGATCATCATCTAAAACTCGAGGATTTACAAGTTAATAAGCTTGAGTCAATAGATATTCCATAACGAAGCCCTCAATGCCGAACCTGACATAATTTGCTTTGCTCTAAGCTCGTTGACTTAATGCTTTAATTTCATTCCGGTATTAACTGGAAAATCCAACAAAGGGGGGAAATTTAAATCCCATTTTATTAAAATGTTATCAACACAACAACTCAGTAGCATGTCACAGCTGCTTACGTGAGTCCAATACCTGCCTGGATCCTGGAGCTCTAAATTGTAATGACCAAGTCACTCTATGGAGTCTGAGAAAGGACAATTGCAGAATGCATTGGCCATGACCTTAGCTATATCTCTTCCCCCAGTGCCTTTGGGCATCTCCATCTATTCTCATGACATCAGCTCAATCATAATTTGGGGGAAACCTATTGGAATGGTTTTGTTTCTGCTTTCATGGAGGTTATCATTCTTTCAGACTCTTCTGAGGTATAATGGTTAGGGGAGCAGTGCTCAGGGTCAAGTGGGAGCCTTTGCATGCAAGCCATGTCCATTACCTCCCAATCAGACATAGTCCAAAAATGATCACTGCAATGTGTGTCCAGTTAACTCAGGACAAGAAGGTCTCAGGATCCCTCACAAGGAGCCTGGGCTGAGTTCAAGACAGTGACACTTGCACACAAACTCTCAAGTCAAGTAAAAAATCCCTTGCTCAAGGCACTCTATGCCACATAGCTAATGTTGATAGATGTAAAATACTGCTTTTTAGTATTTCGTGTGACTGATTTTTGTCACTTTAAAAATCCCATTTTCACAAATTTAATTCCTTTTACTCCTTGCCTTTGAAAAAAAAATGAGCTGTTTCCCAGCCACCTTGTATCTCTCCCCCCCTCATGCTAATAAAGGACCAATCATTCAGTTTTCTAGTTCTCTAACTTTATAGATTACATTGGTAGAGACCTATTGCCTGCGAATTGAATCTTTTTCTTGCACAGAGCCCACAAGGCACAATAAAGTCCTCCAAGGAGAGAAAGAGAAATTCTCCCATTGTACTGAAATTGTTCTCAGAATAGAGATGCCTTCAAGGGGTTGATGTTTAGCGGCAAGACAAATCACCTTTGTCCTTAGATGAAGTGTATTTTTTCAATATAAACACTAGCTTCCAATATGCAGATCAACCTTTTGAGAACTCAAAAAGTAGACTTAGAATTGGGAAAGCAATAACCTTACAGTGGCTGGGTCTCAAATCATTTTTCCAGCTCTCAGAATTTGGAAGAAAGACTTTGTGTGAGTTTGTCAGCATTAAAATGGTTAACACTTATTGATCTCACTCAGGGTTTCTCTGCCTTTTTCCTACTGCTGGGCCTCTTGGTCTCCTGCCATTGAAGCAATTTTTACCTGTGGCCATAAGCTCCCTGGGTAAGAAATGTCAAGGTACATCACATAATGACCCTTAAGGCAATAGTGAATTTAGTTCACACTTGCATTTAGTTTCAGTGCTGATCTTAGAACCATTCTTCGATTTCATCATACTGATGTGATTCAAGACAGAACCAAGAAGAAGCTGTGTCCCAATGGTTCTGCTCAAGGAGGTGATCTGTTTGCATCTGAATTCCTCTGACACTCCCTCTGGGGGTAAAGAGCAAACAAGCAGATTTCGGACACTGCAGTCTAACTGAGTGTGGTTAACTTGGCTGTCAAAGAACCCCGTGGCTTGGTCAGGATTTATCAGTCAAATTTTTCCTGTTTTGAAATGGGGATCTCAGGGGCAGGGGCAAGGTCAGAAGAAATGCCACCAGCATGGCAGATGGCCTGTCTCCTGTGCATCATGCTTGGTCACTCTCCCCTGGAGCTGAGCCAACACAGCACTGTTTTGGTCTCTCCCGGGAGCAGGGGAAAGAGATTGCCTGAGGACCCGCAGAAGTGGGCAGAGTGCACGGGCACCCCAAGGACAGAGGGAAAGCTCTGGAAGCTGCTGGATCATCAGATCAATAGGCTGTGAGATGCCCTCAGTCTGGTTGCTTGGTGCAGTTTAAACATTTGTGCAGGGAATCTCCCCCACGCTGCCTTTTATTGACAGCTACAGATCAATGGTAATTTTTGATCATTTTCAACCTACATAAACCCATTGACCCTAGTGCTATCTTGGGGGCATTTCAAGTAGTCAAAAATAATCAGAGGAGATGGTGCAATGTTGTCAGCCTGCCAGAGATGCCCCATGATTCCGTGTGTCCCAGGAGCAAGCAGCCTGGAGATCTTAGCTGGTCCCTGAATTTGCCAACAAAACCTCATGGCACAGTGCTCCAGAATCTTGTCTTTTTTTGTGCCTCGTGGAAGGATGAGCTGACTATTCCCAGACTCAGAGCCTTATGCATCTGCATTAAGAAAAAAAGACATTAAATCCTACAGGAAATAATAGGCGGCAGAGACCTTATTGTTCTGCTGGTTCCCTATGGATCTCTTCCATGCATCTCTTTCCTGGAGAAACTAGTTAATTTACTTCTAGCATGGAAAACCGGATAGGACCTGGAAGCTCAGAAGTGGGGCATAACAAAAACATTGAGCTCCAAAGAAGGAAGAAAATAGAAGAGAGAGGGAAGGGCACAGAGGGATAATAAAAAGGAAGAGCAAGAAGAAAAGTTGTTGGGTTAAAAGCATCTGGGTGGGCACAAGAGGAGAAGTGGAACTGAGAAACAAAGGAACCTGAATCCTAAGAGAACATTTTAAATCAAGGGATCAGATGTGACCGGCCCATAGAGACAGAAACTGAATCAACATTATTTCAGCTCAACTATGTTCTAGCACTTTCCAATTAAGGAAAGTAACTGTTAACAGAATAAATATACAGACATGAGCCAATCCACAGAGTGGCACATGCCCAGGTTTTGCAAGCTCTAGTTGCTGATTCCGCCAAGAAGATTTTATTCATAAAGACTGTTTTTATCATTTTATATTTTATTCATTAAAAAGAAAACCAAAGGGCCAGAGCAATCGTAGAGCAAGAAGGGTGTTTGCTTTACATGCAGCTGACCCAGGTTTGATACCTGGCATCCCATATGGTCCCCTGAGCCTGCCAGGAGTGATTCCTGAGTGCAGAGCCAGGAGTAATCCCTGAGTGCCCTCAGGTATGACCCAAAAACAAACAAGCAAACAAAAAACAAAATAAAATAGAATAAAAAATAAAATATTAATTCTTGTGGAGCTATTATAAAAGTTTTGTTTTATTTTTTGGACTACACCTGGTGCTGCTCAGGAGTTACTCTGCACACAGGAATCACTCCTGGCAGGGTCCGGGGATTGTATGGAATGCAGGGATTAAACCCAGGTCATTTGTGCAAGGCAAACAGCCTAACAGCTGTGCTATCACTCCAGCCCCACAGTTGTAAAATTTTTGACCAAATGGATGGTTGATCAAGAGGTTTATTTTAAGTGTATATGTGTTTTGCACCTCTTCAAGTATTAATAATTGATTTACTATAGGGGCTTGTCCTCAGAGAAAATTTGGGATGCAGAAATTTGCCTTCAGATATTAAGGTGAACTAGTAGAGGGATTCTGGCACATGCAGGCCCTGGTTTACTTCCCAGCACTGAATGCTCTCCTGCCACTCAGGGTGGCTAAATGTAGCGGGGCGGGGGGGGGGGGGGAGGCACCTAGGCACCTTGATGGTGACCCTGGTGGTCTTCAGCACCACATCCTTGGGCCTTTACCTTAACTGCAAGGCCTGGTTGACTGTGAGTCAACAGGACCGGCCTCTGCACTGCCCAGCACAGCTTGGAAAGAGCTTCAGAATCACCTTCGCATTCCAGTCCTAGATCTTTCCAATTTATTTTATCTTACTTTATTTTTGTTTGTTGTGGGAACACCCCTAGTGTGCTCAAGTCTTACTCCTAGCTCTGTGCTCAGGAATTACTCCTAGCGAGGCTCCAGGGACCATAGCGAGTTCTGAGGATCAAATTTAGGTCAGCCAAATGCAAGGCAAGTGCCCTTCCCACCATACTGTATCTATCCTCTAGCCCAGAAAATCTTTCTCTTTTAAAGCAACCAAGGGACCAACTTAGAGCAAATCCACAGTTGTATTCCCCTTTCATAGGCATCTCAGCTGCAGTGTGTCCGGGGCACACCCAAACTTCCACATGGGATCTGTTTCTTCTGGGAAAGTCAAGGCTCAGAGGCAAGTGCACTTGGAACACTTGTGCTTTCAAGGATTTGCGCCATAAATGTTTATTAAAAGAATCTGTAATGGGATCCGTTTTCTTTTCTGTAACGATTGCCCGGAGTGTGCTGAGTGACTGAATGCTGGTTGTTAATCAAGCCAGCGTGTTAGAAGAAGTGCTGGCTAGCATTGCCATCTAGGGGCTGAACGGAATCCTCGGAGCTGAAATAAACTGTAATTGACCAGGTGCTGAGATTGACAATATACATATGTCAGGGCTTTATAGCTCATATCCTTTTCATGTTGCTGATGACAAAACCAATGCCTAAATGTCCCCCCACAGCCTAACTTTCTTATAGCTAATCTGTTCGAAGTGATTACTATTTGTTTTGGAAGCATATGTTTTTTTGGCATTTATTCCCGGAGACTCAGAACAAAGATTTTTTTTTCTTTTTGCATTATTCATCTTGCCCAGGTCTGCCCTATTTCTACCCAAAAGGAATCATTTATCAGGATGGAATGTTTGTCATCAGGACTTGTAACATCTCCAGATTTCATATTCATCCTGGTCATTCGGTTGTGCGCTATATTTATCTAAAAGTCCAATCCAATGTTGTGTAGAAATAAGGTTTAAATATTTATGATCTCACTTTTAATATTTTAAAAAAGAGAAATTAGTATTTCTGTAAAATTTGTTTCCAAGGCTGGTCGCTGGAGGGAAATGTTTAAATATTAAAAGATTTCAAGAGGTTAGCGTGTAATAGAAGAAGACTTATTGATACAGGAAAATTGACTTTTCAAGTTTTCAGTAAGTAAAGGAAATGGTGTTTTTCTCTTGTGCTCAATAAGAAATCAGAAACATTGAGACAGTTGAAACTTAAAACCAAGAACCTAAAGAGACAGTGTCAGAAATGATCTCTCTAGTGGTTTGGGGTTTTCTCTAACCAGCAATTTTTTTAAATGGTTCCAGTTTATCCTGCTGCCTTGCCATAGATTTTCATTGTTGTGATGTCTGGGTGCCCCCAATTAAAGAAAATGCCTGTACCTAACTTTGTCCTCAGCTCCTGAACAACTCTACAAATACCATTCCCCCGTCTAGCACCGCCAAGAAAGAAGGATCATTGAAGACTCACATTTAAACATCTAATAAACCAAAGCTGATCTCACACCCCATTAAGCATAAATATCTTATTAAACCAGCAAAATTTCCTCATGATCGTTCACATCCAGTGAGCCTGGTGTGTGTGTGTGTGTGTGTGTGTGTGTGTGTGTGTGTGTGTGTGTGGTGTGTAGTATGTGTGTGTTTACTAAGTCCATATTATTGGTACACTAACAGACATAATTTCTATCAGTAAATAGACAGATCCTTCCAGCCCAGATGTGGCAGGAGCACCCAAGGGTTTTTCCAAACATTAGGATTCTTAGCTCTCTTTGTCTGAGTTCGTTTTACAAAACGTGTTCTGTATTACTATCTGAAGCAAGAGGGAGAGGGGGGAAGTGGGGTGAGGAATTCTTTGCCTTACCTTTTTCTTTTTTTTTTCTTTTCAAATCTACAAAGACACAACTCTCAAAGCCTAGCTATGACTTTGAGTAAGCTATCCTGTGCTCAATAAGGCATTTTTAAACATATGAGCCTTTTCCCACATTTCTGTCTGTAAGAATCTTCTGTGTTTATAGTTCAGGGCATTTGTTATCTTCTGTTTATTTTATCACATATGCAAAATAGCAATTCCAATCAAGAGAATGAGTGTGGGAATTGAGGAGGTAGAGAAGGGTGATGGAGAATAAAGTGGCATTGGAATGCATGAAAAGGATTTGGGCCTCTTTGGGCTAATGCTCCAAACCCTGAAATTTTGTTAATTATCTACCAAATGCCAAAGGTGCCAAAGGCGGAACTTCCTCTTCTGGATGGCAGAGTCATATGCAACAGAGAAGGTAGACCTCAGCTTCCACACTGAGCTTCTACTTCAAGCAGGACTCTGAAGCATCATCAATTGTTTTTATGTTCTACAATGCAGATTTTGATCTGAGGAAAGTAGAGAACTTCTCTGAACCCTACTTGATATGTTGATATGTCTGTAAAACCATCTAGGAGGTAGTAGAAGTTCCCTCTATTGGGCTATAGAGGTTTCTATACTACCTTTACTGAGTCAAAGAAGCCATTTCTTTTTTTTCTTTTGGTTTTGGTTCACACCCGGCAGCGCTCAGGGGTTACTCTTGGTCTACACTCAGAAATCGCTCCTGGCAGGCTCAGGAGACCATATGGATGCCGGGATTCGAACTGCTGTCCTTCTGCATGCAAGGCAAATGCCTTACCTCCATGCTATCTCTCTGGCCCCAGAAGCCATTTCTATAATAAATGTCTATTTCTTTTTATTTTAATAAATATCCATTTCTATGAGAAAAAATGTTCCACATTCCTGAGCCCCCAAAATATGGTAATACCTATATTTAATTGATGGACTACTACTAGAATGGACAATAGCATGCAATTTTCCCTGATAGGGATGTAACTAAAGGACATTTGGCTACATAAATTCAGTAATAAGAAAAGAAATAGATTCAGAATGATCTGTCACATATGTGGGACTTAAAGATACATAGTGAGGGAGCAACAAAGGGCCAAAGTCCACACAACAAAAGAACCAATCCATACAACTTAGTTTGGGGGAGAGATGAAAGGAAGGACTTTGGGGTCTTTGAGGGGAGGTGGCTACACTGGTGATGGGTGTGGTGTTGAGAATATGTTCATGAAAAACAGGATTTTAAATCACAGTACCTCTATCAATAAAAGTTTTTAAAATTAAAAGAACTTATGAGTTCTATAAGTTTTATAGTTTTTTTTTATTAAAGTTGGATTTCCAACCAGTTCCAAGGCACAGTAATGCCTTCTTTTGGCTGTTTTCCCCCTTTTAGTATTACACTACTTCAGTACTACCCTTCATCTGCTACTTTGTCCTCCTGCATTTAAACCCAGGAAATGGTTCGGGCAAGATTTCAGCATGCCAGTCCTTTAGTTTCTTCAGGCAGCATAACTGTATATGGCTGAACCCCAGTCTCTTCATCATCCTGCCTCTCTAGTGGCTTTATTTTCCACTGAGCAACTCTGAATTTTAAAGGTGGAGGTGAGAAATCTTGACTACATATCTTTCTCCCACTTCCAGGTCAGTTCTTTTAATTTTTATGTTTAATGAATTTATTGTTGATTTATAATCTTACGGAATTTCAGGCAGTGGTTACACCTTTATATATGTTTCTAGGACTCCCTACATTCATATCCAAAGTTCCATTAATGTTCCTCTGACTCAAAGGGTACCAGTAAGCTAACACAAATGTGTTTGTGCCATGTGTAATCAGCCCTAGTTTAATCCCCAGCACCACTTACAGTTCTCTAAGCCCCACCAGGAGTGATTCCTGAGCACAGAGGCAGGACTAACAAAGACCAGAGCACCACTAAATATAGCCCCAGAGCCAGGAAAGAGGGAAGAAAAGGGGGAAGGTTAGGTAGGGAGTGGGGAGAGAGAAATTATCCCCATGGTTTTGCCAGTTGGTTACCTGAGTGCTAAATAGTCTGCCTAGAGTGGAAACTTATAGTCATTGCCTTTGCTTCCTAACTTCACTCAGTTTGGTACACTTGGTGCCAAAGGCGGAACTTCCTCTTCTGCATGGCAGAGTCATATGCAACAGAGAAGGTAGACTGGTGCTTCTTCCTAAAGTCAATGTTGATAGGTGTGTTGGTGGATTCTTCATCTGGTTCTTGTAGGAAATGATGCTCTTGGGGGGGGGGGTAGGTAGGAAGGCAAGCAGACCCTATATCACCCCCCTACAAAAGGTGTTACCATGTCCTATCAATCACTGCCAAGGAGTGCAAAAGCTGGATAATATGATGTGTCCACTTTTATTTATTCTGAGAGTTCCCATATCATTTGTCATAGCCACTGGCATCTCTCTGCCCTCCCAGGCTGACTGACTCAGGTTCAAAACTTTTCTTACCTCTCCTCTTTCCAGGCATGATTCTTTAGTGGTTCTCAGATCTACTCCCAACAAAGTCCCTTTCACTGAGGTTGAAATCACTTTCCAGTGCTTGCAGTCAGCAGCCACTTACTGAAGGAGATGTACCCTCAGTGAAGGCACGATGCCAAGTGCAATTTTCTGAGTGGACACTGAGCCTCCAAATGCCCATTTTCATAGCTGGGAACAATCAAATCACTGAGTTTGCAGCAAGATAGTGAAGCCAGCAGTGAAGAAGCTTGTCTCAGGGAGCATATTCCATGTGCAGGGAGGACAGTTTAGGCCAATGATGCAAGAGACAAATTACCCAGTGCAGTTAGTAAACACTGAAAATACAAGTGGTGGTTTGAATGGCTTCGAGAAGAGCCCAGATACAAATCCCTCATTTGCTATTCTGAAGCTGAAAATCTCTTCAAATCGGAAGCGGCTCCTCAGTTTGGCATATCCCATTTGGCAGCAAAACTCTATAAACGCCAAGTTGCGGACTATTAGTGGCATTTATGTCTCCCATTTTATGTGACTAAATTGAGGTTTTAGAGCAGAAACGGCTTTATGACAAGATCTTGCTGCGATCTTTCAATAAATTGTACATTTGAGATAATTGATGATCTCCCCCCACATCTGAAAAAAAAATCATTGTAAAGCAGATCAGATCTCAGGGTTTAGGGGAAGAAGGATGATTGGGAGAAAAAAAAACTTTTGATGCCTCCAGTTCAAAGGAATAATGTTAGAAACAGCCAAAAGTTTCCTGGTCAGACTTGTGTTCTTTTCTTCATTCTCTTTACTGAAAAGTGGCAAATGACCCAAGACCCATGCTCCAACTCATTTATCCAGCCCCCACCCCCATAAATTGAATGTAGCAAATGGAAGCAAATGAGAAATAACCCCAGTTAAACAAAATCAAATGACCAACAGATAGTGAAAGCAAGTCAGGTATTGAAATCACAAGACCCATGTCCCATCTCAGTTTACCAGCTCATGGATGGATGTAGCAAGTGGCAGGAGTCCATGAGAGATGATCCCAGTTAAACAAAATTAGATGACCAACAGATAGTGAAAACAATCTAGGTATTGAAATCACATCACTGGGCCAAGCCATCAACCATGTGAAAATCTCATCTCAAATTCCTGAGGAATGGTGAATTTCAAGTCCATGTCTTCTCTCCATTCAGATTTCTCCACAAGATGCAGTGTACCCACATATCTGAGGGGAGAGAGTGCAGGACCCCAGGAATTCTCTCTTCAGAAGCTCCTCTGATCCTCTCAAGAGATAACACAGCGGCGGCGTATGCCTTGCAAGCAGCCGATCCAGGACCAAAGGTGATTGGTTCGAATCCCGGTGTCCCATATGGTCCCCCGTGCCTGCCAGGAGCTATTTCTGAGCAGACAGCCAGGAGTAACCCCTGAGCACTGCTGGGCATGGCCCAAAAAACAAAAACAAAAACAAAAAAGAGTCTCAGTATTCATCTGCCTCAAACCCACATGAAACCAGACAACATAATTTTGTCCTAACAAGCTCATCTTACTCTTGTGTTCACTGTCTGAGCCTGAGCTCCAGGCAACCATGTAGAAGTCTGGAGCAAGAAATCAGGCCTACCTGCTCAGATATCCCACAATGTTGCAGAATATCTTGTCATCAATGAGGGGCTAAAATAAATGAGCTGAAATGTTAGGCTGACTAAGCCCAGGGCAGCCATGCACTAGAAGGAAGAAGGACTCAGGGAGACCAGCATGTTTTGTCTCAGAGATGAATGAGCTTGAGTTTCAGGCCAGCAAGTTACCTTCTAGAAAGCAACATCATAATTTTACCCACAGCATCATAGCTGTAGAACCTATAAAAAAAATTATATAGAACCACAAAGAATGGGAGAGAAAGAGAAGAGCTGAAGGAAAGAGGGAGAGATAGAGCAGAGGGATTAAGGCACTTGCTTTTCTTATGGTGGATGGTTCCATCTCTGGCATTCCCATGTGACTCTCAAACCCTATCAGGAGTAATCTTTAAGTACAGAACCATAAGTAAACTTCGAAACTTCCCAGAGGTCAGAACCTTCTCATGAAAAAAGTGAGAATGTGGGCTGAAGCATTAGCACAACAGGTAGGGAACTTGCGTTGAATATGGCTGAACCAGGTTTGATTCTAAGCATCCCATATGGTCCCCTGAGCTTGCCAGGAGTGACTCCTGAACACAGAGCTCAGAATAAGTAACCCCAGAGCACTGCCAGGGGTACTCAAAAAACAAACAAATGAAAAAAAAAAGAAAATGTGAGGATGATTTGGGTTGACTCGGTGCTATTCCCATGGATCTAACACACACACACACACACACACACACACACACACACACACTTATTCCTACCCCTACACATGGCAACAAATATTTTCACCTTTGATCTGGTTTGGGCATTGTTTTGCAGTGCCAAGGATCAAACCGAGGGGCTCACACATGCGAAGCAAAAGCTCTACTCTGGTTCACATGCTCAGCACTCATTGGGTTTAAATAGTGGGGGTGTCACTGAATGCAGCTTAGTGTTTTGGGAAAATCATGATAGCATTTTGTGGGCTGGCAGCTGATGGAACTCTGGAAGACAGAAAGGCTCATGGAGGCAGCCAGTGGACTGAAAGAACTAGAAACACCTGGTTATGCCTGGTCCTTACAAATAGAAGGATAGTGAGGGACAGAGCCCTGAAAATGTCACCAGTCCAGTCACAGCATGGGTGTGAGCTTATTGGAAAGTGACCAAAAGCCCTGAAAAGTGGCAGGCACCTCCTTAAGACTCAGTAGTCCATCATTAAGCTCCCTAGAGATCTTACTTACCTATTTAGATGGGTTTTGGGTGAATATTTCTCCCATTCCCTGAATAACCTTTGTATCCTAGTAACTGTTTTCTTTTAGGTGCAGAAGTGTCTCAATTTAATGTAGTCCCTTTTGTTTATCTCTGCTTTCACTTGTTTGGACAATGGTGTTTTCTCCTTGAGGATACCTTTAGTCTCAATGTCATGAAGTGTCTTGCCTATGTTTTCTTCTATATACCGCAGAGTTTCAGGTCTAATATCAATGTATTTAATCCATTTTTATTTGACCTTTGTGCATGGCGTTACATAGAAGTCTGAGTTCATTTATTTTGCATGTGGTTAACCAGTTATCCCAACACCACTTGTTCAAGAGACTTTCCTTGCTCCATTTTTTTGTTTCTTGCCCCTTTATCAAAGATTAATTGATTTTATGTCTGGGGTTCATTTTCTGAATACTCAAGTCTATTCAATTGATCTGAGGGACTGTCTTTATTCCAAAACCATGCTGTTTTGATGACTATTACTTTGTATCACAATTTAAAGTTGGGAAAAGTGATGCCTCCCAATGAGGTATTATCTCATAGCATAGAGACTAGTACACATCTTCTTTTCCTAAGGGTTGCATCAGCAATTTGTGGGCATTTTTTTCTTCCAAATGAATTTCAAATTGGATCCACTTCTTTGAAAAATGTCATGGGTATTCTAAGAGGTAGTACATTAAACCTTTGGGGAGTACTGCCATTTAATAATGTTGATCCTCCCAATCCATGAGCAGGTTATATACCTCCATTTTCTTCTGTCCTCTTTTATTTCTTGAAGCAATGTTTAAGGGACTATTAGCCAAGATATCCAAGGTACTAACAGAATTTATAAGAAAAACATCTAATGCTATAAAAAATTGGGGAGAAGAAATGAACAGACATTTCCTCAGAGAAGAAATTCAGGTGGCCAAAAGAAACGTGAAAAGAAAAATGTTCCACATCACTAATCGTCAAGGAGATGCAAATCAAAACAACAATGAGGTATTATCTCATAGCACAAACAAGTACACATCACAAATAACAAGAATAACCAGTGCTGGCAGGTATGTGGGGAGAAAGAACTCTCATTCACTGCTGGTAGGAATGTTGTCTAGTCTAACCTTTTTGGAAAACAATATGAATATTCCTCAAAAATCTGGAAATTGGTGCCCAAGAAATAGCACAGAGGCAAAGCATTTGCCTTTTATGCTGCTGACCTGGGACAGACCCAGGTTAGATTCCCAGGCATCCCATATGGTCTCTTGAGCCTGCCTGGAGCAATTTATGAGCACAGAGCCAAGAGTAACCCCTGAGAGCTGTCAGGTGTCATCCAAAAACAAAAATAAAAAAAGAAATCTGGAAATTGAGCTTTCATATGACCCAGCAATACCACTCCTAAGGATATACCTTAGGAGCACAAAAACACAATACCAAAACAGCCCTGTCTTTATTGAAGCACTATTTACAATAGCCAGAATCTAGAAACAACCCATGTGCCTGACAACAGATTAGTGGCTAAAGAAATTGTGATACACATATATAATAGAATACTATGCAGCTGTTAGGATAAATAAATAAAGTCATGAAATTTGCCTATATGGACATGGAGATTATTATGCTGAGTGGAATGAGCCAGAGGGCGAGGGATAGACATAGAACACTCGTCCATGGAATATAAGAAAAAAATTTAAAAAACAGTATGGCAATAATATCTAGAGATAAATAGTTGAGCACCAGGAGGACCAGCTTATGACATAAAGCTTACCACAAAAAAGCAGTAAGTGCAGCTAGAGCACAAACCATAATGATAGCTACCAGGACAATGATAGTGAGGGAGAGAGGCAGAATTCTGCCTGTCTGAGAGGCAGGGAAGGCAGTAAAGTGGAGGAGGGAAATGAGGGAACATTGGTTGTGGAAAGGATGAAGGGTGAAGGGTGGTGTACATTCTATGACTGAAACCCCAGTATGAACATTTTTGTAAACATGGTGATTCAAAAAAATTTTTAAATCCTACTTCCTGTGTGTTACTCAAAATGTCTGTTCCAAGTGTAGATCCCAAAGAAGGGGCTGGGGAATTTTAATCTTCCATATTTTGTTCTAGCGGTTTAGATGGTTCACAACCCTCTTTTTAACTTTTATTTCGGGAAGGGGGAATACTGCTCAAAGAGCCCTGCCTGTGGCCACGCTCCTTAAACCCGATTTCCAAATGGTGAGTTCCTAAACCAGCGGTTCTCAGCCCTGACCGCACATTAGCAGCACCTGGGGACCTCTTTGAGCCCAGCCCCCGCCTCTGTGTGGGGTTTGTGGGAGGAGCCCCGCATCCAAGCGTTTCAAAAGGTCCCCAGATGGCTCTAAAGTGCAGCCAAAGTGGAGAATCCCGGTACTAAACCTTGCTAAACTGATCCCCTAAATAGGGATGCCAGCTCCACCACTAGCTTCATTTGCATAATGATAATTGATCACCAGCCTGTTTACCTGGGTCTCTGCATCCACCTTCTTTCCTGTGCCAGCCTCCAGTTGTGTGTGTGTGTGTCTGTCTGTCTGTCTGTCTGTCTGTGTGTGTGTGTGTGTGTGTGTGTGTGTCTGTGTGTGTGTGTGTGTGTGTGTCTGTGTGTGCATGTTGGCGCCTCGATGGTTGGATCTTTGTGATAATTTGGTTCATCATTTAGAAGGCTTGGACCTGAGAAGAACAGCCTCTTTTCAGAAAGGGTGGTTTCTAGTATCATTTCTTCCTCACAGTTTCAGATGTTTTGGGATCCAGGAAGCTCTATTTTAATAAAACAGCTCAGAAACACAAATTGCAGAAATTTGAAAGAGCCTTTATTTATCACAAGGATGGAAAGATGCTTTGCTGACAAAGCCTTCTTGGTGAATTCCAGATTCATTTTAGCCAGCAAAGCTGCTTCCTGACACCCCTGAGAATGGATGTGTGGCCTTTATGTCCCAGAGAATCTGTACTAATGGGCTCCTTCCAGTGCCTAGACCTTCTCCTTTCCATGCAATAGAGTATTTGCAAAATGCAACAGGACTTCCCTGAGACAAGTCTCATTTCTTACCTTCAACCTTTTCAAAAATGGGCTACACAACTATGTACAGAATAAACCTGAGTTCTGAATTTGTCATTGTTCAGTAAGCCAGTTAACACCCCATTCTTGGGCTGAGGGAGTTCCACTAATCATCAAGGGGTATAGCCTCTCCCTGGAAAGTACAATATCTTTTCCAAGCTAGAGTGTCACCTGACCTATGTTGACTTCCACTCTTTAATTATTGATTAAACACTAAGGAAACCAAAAGTCTTAAGGAGGATTGCAGTTAAGTACTTGGACTGATGATCCATTCCCGTTCTGTTCTCTATAAATGTCAGGTCTATTGTTGGCAAGCCAGCCAGTGCAGGTGGAAATGCAAACAGGAGCTCCTTTAAATAAATCTGATGCCTTCCATTGATGTCTTCCTGAGGGTGGTGGAGACTTTCTCTTGTGAATGGATTTATCTATCAGCTGATGGATCTGATCATTACAGAGCTGCCTATCAGCACCAGGAAAGACTCATTTTCCTCTCCCTTATAACACCCCCCCCCCCCCCCGCCAGTTGCCTGCAGAGAGAGAAAAGAAACTTTTCTCCTGAGCATCCACTGACTTGCTCCTTTTGGTCCTACCTTGGGAAGCATTTGAAAAATTCTGGAAGCAAAATGGAGAAGGCCTTCTACCCATTACATGAGAGGTGAGGGCAATAGTTCTATAAATTCAGAATTTGTGTATTTTCCTTTACCCACCAACCCCCCAGAGACAAAGATACAAGTATACCTGAAAACACCAGAGAGGTTTTTTAAATCTACCATTTATTCATGTCCATTTCGTAAAACCCACAAAGGAGTTATGGAGTAGCTCTTGGGTCAAAATTTCTTGCCTGAAGGGCTGCATCATGCTCTCCTGATTTCACACACCCTGATGACATCATAATGAAAATTATTTATTTGATGTTTATTGTGTGCTAAATAAAGACTGTGTTAAGTTTCCATGTTTTAACTCATCACACCTATCTGAGAAAAAAATCTGTTTTTATACTAGAAATAAAAACTGGGTTTCATTCTTATTGTTGTTTGGTTTGGGGTCCCCGAGCCCTAAACTCCATGCTCTGTCCCCCACATTGCCAAGCCCCTGAGCACGGCAAGGTATGGCCCAGGTAACTCCACAGCAGCTATGGTCCAAGCATTGAACCTATTCAGCCCAGTCTTGCAAGAGTGACCCAGAACACTGACTGCTTGGCAGCCTGCTTCCCCTATCCTAATAACACACACACACACACACACACACACACACACACACACACACACACACACACACACACACGAAAAGCAATATGTGATCCAACTGAGTATGTTATTGTTATTATCACTACAATTGAAGTGAAGCTAATGTTAAACATTCCCATAAAAAAAAGGAATTCAGGCTGGACAGACAGTGGATAGGGCACTTGCCTCATACAGTTGACATGGACCCTAACCATGGCACCACACCACATGCAACCTCACGCAATCCGTGCAACCCCCCAACCACTAGGAGTGATCCGTGAGCATAGAGCCAGGAGTAAGCCCTGAATATCATCCAATGTGGTCCAAAAATCAAACAAACAAAAAGATTGAAGTTTATTTTTTCTTTCCTATCTTCTAAAAGAAGTCCCGTTGTTTTCTACTAAACCATTCTCAGGAAAAAGGCAACATGCTAGGCAGAACCATCAGAAGATATCCCCTTTACTGCAAAAACAAAAAACAAAAACAAAAACAAAAAAACAAAGAAAAACCTTGTGATTTCTTGAGTGATTTCATGGCTCTAAATTTTCAAAGGTACAATTGAAAGGAAGCTAGCTTAGCACTGCCTCCTTCTTCCTTTGGATCTTCCAGCTCAGTGAGACTCAAGTCCCACTTGAATTCCAATCCAGCATATAGGGGATAAAAGACACTTCGGACACAGGGACTCTGTATGAATGTATAACATTCTTGTTTTCAACCAAGCTGATGGAAGGACATTTGGTCTACCACTGGTCACACAGATTAGGACTCCATAGAGATCTCCAGCAAGTATTTCCTTCCATTCAGGCTCTAGTGTGCAAAATGGTTCATACAAAATAGTATCCATGGACTCAGGGACTCTCAGATTATTTCCTACCCTCGCTGCTGAGCCACAACTCTCTCTACTTATCATCTGGCCAAGTCTTGCATGGCACCAGCTATTTAGACTTATTCAAAGCCAATGGTGGCTACCCATTGAATAAAAAAAAAAAAGCATTAGCAGGGGCGCTGTGGGAGAATATACTCACTTAATGGTTGTAGATGAATTGATATGATTGCCTTGATTGTAGCTTTTTATTTATGAGGCATAATTTATGAGCATGGGGGAGCAAACAGCAATAAGTGATGAGTTGCCCCGGTCATAAATCAGGAACAGTGAAGGCCGCGGTGGCTCTGATCGAATCTATTGAATTAGCTGTTGGCCAGCGCCGATACAGGTATTGGAAAAACCTTTTTAATATCTATTTGCTGCTCTCCTGAGACTCGATCACAGTCCCATTACCTGCCCTGAGGAAACAAATAATTTAATTGTTTGCCTGTTAACATGCACCCTGTTTGTTCTCCTTATTCATGATAGGTCTGGCTTGTAGTATATGGATAGTCATTCATTTCTGACTTGACTTGCCCCCCTCCCTGGATAGATTTTCATTCTTCAGACGTGAGTGGAAGTGAGGACAAGGACGTTGATTCCAGATGGCTGCTGGATCCCAGGTGCCCTCGCAGTGATGGAAATGCTTCAACAATGACTGTATTTCAACACAAAAAAAATGCCTGTAAGGCTCCATCATAGCAGTTACAGAGAACTAAATATTTTCTTTCTATCTTTATCCCTGAGAAAATGAATTGGAATAACCCTCCAGGAAGATGGGTGAGATATCAAACTGGCCCAAGAGCAGAGGGACCTTGGCCACTGCCCTTAGGAGCCAGTGGATCAGAAGGGTTTCCTGTGAAAGGCTACCAGCTGCCTTTGGTTCTTCCTGACTCTATTTTTGGTATGGAACATGCTGTAAATTCAACACCAGATAGAAATTAGTCAGTGCAAACAGTCCAGAAAGTGTCACTGAGTGAATTGGAGAGATCCTCAAGAATATAGAACCCCAGGCTTTATATGCAGAAATGCACCCCATAGATCCCCAGAGCTGCTTGTTCCCCCAAGTACTACTGGGAGTGACTTCTTAGAAATGTAGCTCACAAGTTATAGGGAAGAAAAGTATCGTTGCATGTTCCCTGGGTTCTGTTGAATAAGATGTATCATTTTCTCCACCCAAAGAATCACAAATTACTTTGTACACATAAGGAAGCTTTCTGTTTTTTAATGA
The DNA here is from genome assembly GCF_024139225.1 of Suncus etruscus. Classification (NCBI taxonomy): domain Eukaryota; kingdom Metazoa; phylum Chordata; class Mammalia; order Eulipotyphla; family Soricidae; genus Suncus; species Suncus etruscus. Next base: position 47,446,481 of record NC_064850.1, on the reverse strand, counting down.
AAGGTTAAAAATATACAGAGGGGGAAGTAACATGACTCAGAGGTCAGACACACATGTCCTGCAGGCACAAAACCCCTAAGTTCCATCCCTGGTCCTGTTTGTTCCCCTTCTATATCAGCAACACATCTCCAGATGTAAGATTGAACTGACTATCTGAATAGCCAAGTATTACCAAGAGTGGCTTGGAGTCTTCTGAGCATTGTTTGGGAGTCTCCTCCATCTCGCCAAAAATGTGAAAAATGCATTATGGAACCTCTGGAAACTTACATTGAGGGGGTGTCCTGAATTTTGAAGGCCCTAAAATTTTCAAAAAAAGAAAAAAAGAAGTTTAGGCTTGATATACAACAACTAGTCATGGAAGGGGAAGTGTAAGTGGTGGGGATAATAATTTCTTTGTGTTTTATAGGGGAGCAACCTACTGATTTATAAAAATAAAAAGATCAGGTCAAAATGCTCAAATTTTCCTATATACAATCTCTCTTTCTTTTGCTTCCATCTTAGAAAGATAGTCCCAAATCCTGGGTACATGGTTTCTCATGAGAGAAATCTGGAGCAAAGACAGTTGGGCTGACTCTTTTGAACCCTGTGCTGCATTTTTGTTCTTGCTTAGCCAAACACAGACAGAAATCTACAGCATTTTTAAGTAAACAGTCTTACTGTGAAAGACAGAGACACAAGACAGAATGAGCACTGCGAAGCTTGGTAGTACAAAAATACCACCCTGCGGGCCAGACTTGCCTGGGTCCCAGACGCTTCCTCAGCTTAGCCATCTTCCCTTCCCTGACTGCTTCCATTTCTGAGGCACTAGTGTAAACAGGCTGGAGTTGCTCTGCATAAACATGTTGATTCTTATAGATGCTCTTTTGATTTCAACTTGAATGAGTGCCAAGCAGAATGAGCAGAAAGCACCATGTTTCAAAGGGCCTCCTGTCTGAGACAGAATGGTACAAATGAGGTACATTTCTAGGGGTGGAAATATTTGGGTTTTGTTTTAATTTTTTATATTATTTTGCATTTTTAATTTATTTAAAGAAAATGCATTATATAATTGATGTAACAGATCATAATACATTTGCTTTAGGAAGACCAAAAGCAACAGGATTTAAAAAAAAATAGAAAATTGAAAGAAAAACTAAAGAGATGGAAGAGAAAGAAGAAAAAGTTCAGTAGCAAGTATATGTTTAAAAATTATTGAATTTAATTTTTTATTTAAAGTGTTGTAATTTATCTAACTCCGCCTCTCAAATAGAGGGTGAAACAAGGGAGGGTATCAGGACCAAACAGATATATTGTCACTAAAAGTAAGCTAGACAAAGAGGGGACCACCTACTCTAGCAGCCCAGAGTGGGGGGGTGATGGTGGGGGATATGGGTTGCAGGAAGGGAACGGGGATGTGGGAGGACAAATTTAGTGATAGGTATTCCCCTGATTCAATAATATATCTAAAATACTACTGTGAAAGATATGTAAGCCAATATGATCAAAATAAAAATTAAAAAAAAATAAATAAAACATCTCAATAAAAAAGTTGTAATTTACAGTGATTTATAGTTGAGTTTTAGACATACAGTGTTTCCACACCAATTCCACCACCAGTGTCAACCTCCCTCCACCAATGTCCCCAAAGTTTATCCCATTCCTCCCCTTACTCCCAGTCTGCCATTTTAATATGCCCCTTTTTAAGTTAGGTTGTGAAAGTTTGGATCTGATGATTTCAATGTTGTTGACTCCGTGGTTTAGGTATTTAGTTCTGTCCTTCCTATATACCACTAAAGCATCCCCCTTGACCCCGTCCCCTTTATTTCACAATCTTTCTCCCCCCTACCCTCGTACTCTTTTTTTTTCCCCACTCAAGTGAAGACAAAGTAAACGTTGAGAATCCTGAGCCAGAGCTGCGGAAAAAGCCAGCAACTTCCTAGATACCAGCTTTCTGTAAATTCTATTTTACAATGAAAATGCACATCCTACATATTTTCATTGTATTTTCTCGTAGCACTGAAGTCAAACCTACAGTATTTCTATATCTTGTCAGTTCTCAGTCATTAATGGATGACTTACTGCAATTGTGGGCTGAGGGAGAGATTGGGGCCATACCTGACAGTACTTGGGGGCTACTTCCGGTTCTCTGCAGGGAGATGCACCTCCTGATGATCAGGGTACCTTGCAGTGCCAGGAATCTAACTGGAGTCAACTGCCTGCAAGTCCTTAACATCCCAAACCATTTCTCCAGCCCAACGTGCTGCACTTTCAGGTTTTCAGATCAACTTCTACTTTCTTGTTCTCCCTCCTTCCATCGGTGACATCTCTAGTATAATTCTGTAAGCCTTTGTTAAGGCATTATTAGCTAGGAGGATATTGAATTGAGCCCATGATGTTCTACTAAACATGCCTAAATCTAAGCTTCTAAGGGCCGGACCCACCATGTGCAGCCAATCACCAGTTTGGTAACAATCAGTTCATTTCTTGTTTGTTTTGATTTTAAGAATACACCCAGCAGCACTCAGGGATTCCTGCTTGCTCTTGGTTCACAAATCATTCCTAGGCAAGCTGAGGGGAACCTTGAGGATGCTGGGCTCAAACCTAGGTTGGCCACATGCAAGGCAAATGCCTTTCCCTCTGTGCTATTGCTCTGACCCAATCAGTTCATTTCTTTCACTTCACTGTTCCCCCATGAAGGACTTTACTATGGGTGTTTTCTCCTAAGTGGCTCCTATAAAACATTTTTTGAATCTTTTTTGGATGCACAGGAATGTGTCATAAAATCAAGCAAATTTCCCAGAGATGTTTTTAAAAGTCCCAGGCCTAGAAGACCAGAGGGGGAGGAAGAGAAGGAGTGGGGGAGAGGGAGAAAGAGAGCAGTAGAGGGAGAGTGTGTGATTGCTTGGCCATTTACAGACATCAGAAGAACCAAATAAATCAGAACTTCCTGAGCTTCCCAAAGAATCCTCCCTCCTGGCCACACTGGAAGTCTCCTCAGATTGCCACTTAGATCGATCATTCTGATTGATCACTGCCAGGCTGGTGGGGCCGGGCCTAATTTAACCCTCTCCACTCACATATCCATCTACTCCATCTATTGGGCCTGACAGTCTACAAATGACTTCCTCATGCAAATGATGCCCCAGGACGACCTTTTAGGATATTCGCGTTTAATTACACAAATGGTTCTTGATAAATAGGATTACGCAGCCTCCCAGATGTTGATCCCCTCCCTGATGAAAGGAAAATTTAATTTTCATGCAGATTCGCCAGGTCCAGGATGGAAGAATTGCTGAGTTTTTTTCTGGCATTGGAGTCTCGGCCTGTTGGTTGGCACAGGCAAATGGAGATCTCTCCTCTGTGGGTCCCTAAAAGGACAATATTGTGTAGTTTAGAGCTGCTCTGGGGATGGAGGCTCTGAATGGGGGTTGCCTTAGTGTTCATACAGCCAAAGGCCAGAAAGAAGGAGCACAGCCTTTCCCAAACATTCCCCAGTTGCTGGACCAGGTCATTCCTGTGGTCTTTCCTAAGCCTCTAAATTGGTTTCTTGGCTCCATGTCTGATCTCACTGTCTGATCTCATGTTGATTCTCTGGGGAAAAGCCACTGGGCAGAGCAGCTGGACCCAGAGCAGAACCACATGGTGCCCTCAGAAGATGTGGGGATCCCCAAAGTCCTCGAATCTCTTCCCACCTAAATGGTATCAGTGTTCCAAGGATGTCCGGTAGAGTGGTCAGTCCCAAGCACAGTGGACATCAGTGGTTGTTAGCTCGGGGTACCCCCTATGCGTTCAAGCCTTAGAAGCCATGTACCTCTACTGGCCTCATCTGAGCTCTGCTAGACAATTCTTGGGGGCTAGTAGAAAAAGGGGCCTTTGGTAATGGGGGGACAGGCAGGCAGCACAAAGACTGTCCAGGGGGAGGCTACCCTATGATGGCAGACTCAGGACATTGAAAATGAGTTCTTCTGGTGCACGAGGCTGCCTGCAATGCACAAGGAGTGGTGCCCTGTAGAAAGGGGACCACAGAGGTTGCTGCCATAGGTGTAGGTGTGACTAGGACCCAGAGAATGTAGCTCAGATCTCCCCTGAACCACCCTTGCAGATCTGGAGTTGCCACTCTGAAAGTTCCACCTTTGGCTGGCAAGTTCTAGAAAGTTCTAGACCTTTGGAAGATGCCACAGAGAAGCTGCTGGTATGTTTGGGGTCCACATTTGGGGAGATGAGTAGGAATGTGGGGGGAATCATCACCCACATTGGGTTGTAGCCTTGTTACCCTGGCCAGCTCCATTCTGACTGGAAAGAGAATGTTCCTCCTCCCAGTTGGCCACTTGACTTATTCATTCGGAAAATGCAGCTCAACTTGTAGACTATCCCTCAGGGCACATGCTAGTCCCAGATCCCAATCTTATTTTGAAAATAATCCAAGTCTTATATTAGAACTGGTCCCATTCACAGGGCCTGAGCTGTGGCGCTAGAGGTAAGGTGTCTGCCTTGCAAGTATTAGCCTAGTACGAACTGTGGTTCTATCTCCCCAGTGTCCCATATGGTCCCCCCAAGCCAGTGGCAATTTCTCAGCACATAGGTAGGAGTAACCCCTGAGTGTCAAATGGGTGTGCCCCTCCCAAATAAAGAAATGGCCCCATTCTTGCTTTAGAATGGTCCTAGTCTTGCTTTAGAACAGTCCTAGTCTTGTATTAAAAATGATTCCAGCCTTGTATTAGAAATGGTCCCAATATTGCATTAGAAATGATCCTGGTCTTGGGGCTGGAGCAGTGGTGCAGGGCATAAGGCATCTGTCTTGCACGAGCTAGCCTAGGACGAACCACGGTTCAATCCCCCAGAATCCCATATGGTCCCCCATGCCAGGAGTGATTTCTGAGCACATAGCCAGGAGTAACCCCTGAGCGTCACCAGGTGTGGCCCCAAAACAAAACAAAACAAAAAAGAAGAAATGATCCTGGTCTTGCTTTAGAAATAATTTTGGGCCAGAAAGCGGGAGAGCACAGGGGTTAAGGTGCTTGTTCTGCATGTGGCTGATGCTGATTCTATTCCTGGCCCCAAATATTGTCTCAAGGTCATCAGGAGTAACCTCTGAGCACTGCTGGGTGGAGCCCAGAATTGCCTACCCTTTCCCGCCAAAAAATATTATTTGGGGGAGCATTAAGGCAATGTAAAAAAATCCTGAGGTCAAAATACCAGATGCTAAAACTTAATTCCCAAAGCAAACTCACCTACGGCCAAGTCTCCAATTGAGTCTTCAAGGAGTATTAGCATATCTGCTACAGGGCTTTGGATTCAATAAATATAGATGATGTAAATATAATCAACCCTTGATTATCCAGGCTTATAAGATGATAATATTAATAAACTAAAATAATTTCTATTTGGAGTGCATGTATGCATTTTTTAAATAATAGCTCTTCTTAATTATATGTTGGTTATGTCGGGGTGAAAATTAGTTTCCAGTTTCTGCATGTTTCTGTTCCAAAGGAAAGCAAAACTTGGCTTCAAATAGGCCTCAATATAAGACAAAAAATGATAATTGAGCAACCAAGTCAGATCACTCAGACATTCAGCTGGCTTCTGGGAGGACCCTGGTGGTAAAATCTAGGTATATGGTTTATGTGAAGACATAAGAACGTGTATGTATGGAACCGAAGTGATAGCTGACCTGGGTTCCATTTCTGGCATCCCATATGGTCTGCCAAGTCTGCCAGGGAGTGATTCCTGAGTGCAGAACCAAGAGTAACCCCTGAGCACCACAAGATGTGGCCTAAACCCTGCCTCTCCCCAAAAGAATGCATGTGTAATTCTCCTAAAGATGACACTCATAGTCACAAGGATTGTCAGCCCAGAAAGTGAACATAGGTGCTCTAGGCAGAGAGCAGAACAGGTGGGATGTGGTGTTCAGAGTGTCTCAGATGTCAAAGGTATTTCTGAGCAACTGGACCCAGCTCCTGCCCAGCTTTATGGGCCAGACAGAGGAATCTCAGGACTTGGGATTTCTGCCTGGGACCCCAACTGCAGCCTCAGTGTTTGGGCCTTGTTTAATGTTTAGTAGAAACTATTAAAATACTCTCCGTCTCCTCTCCCTCCTCCATCTTTGTCCTCTTTCCCTCTCTCCCCCTCTTTCCATCTCTTCCTTCCCTCTCTCTACATATCTCTTATACTTTCCCTTTCAATTGCTCTCTCCCCTCCCTTTATCTCTGACACTGTCTCTTGCTATTTCCTCTTTCTCTCTTGCTTTCTCGTTTTTATCTCCTCCTGCCTTTCTCTCCATCAGCAGCTGTGACCCCTGACACCTTCTCTCCCTTTCTCCTTCCTCACCAACTATGAACCTTGACATCCTTTCTCCCATAGCTCCCCAAGGCTGCAGACCCCTAGCGGATCCCTTCACAGCCTCCTCCACCATCATCGGGATGTCAAAGAACTCCTCCCACAGACCAACTAAGATTGCATTGGCTGCCCGTTCCTGCAGGGACAGTCACAGGCAAAGGATCCTTAATTTTATATATATAATTACAATATTATATAGATAATATATTAAAGTGTTAACATATAATATTTATTATAATTTAATATATTAAAATACCACATAAATAAAGGAAGATGTGAAGCATTCATATGAAAACATGCACATACATATTCGCACCCTCACATGCTCATATATGCATGCTGTATGTGTGTACATGCATACACAATTACAGTTAATCGGTCCTGCTCAATTATACAATAATATATTATACAATAACACACCCACCATGGACAACACACACACCCTGACTTCTGGACAGGTACCAGGAGCTGGAGCTGAATGTGGTTCCTGCATCACCCACATAGTCCTCTAACCAGGTGCCCTGGGAGCTGAAGTTAGTTGTGGGGCCAGAGCAGGGGAACAGTGCTCCCCTCTCCTGTGGTTCCTTCCCTGGGGTCATACAGTCCCTCAGACACCACCTGGTGTGGCCCAAAATAAATACCCCAGCACCTGAATAAATAATGGGGCCATCAGGAGCCCCTGAGTGCCCACGTTTCCTCCAGGGAACAGGAAACCTGAGCCAGTTTGAAATGAAACACGCTCAGGATCCCAGGTTGCAACAGGCAGAAGCAGGGACTAGCCTTTCCTTGGCAGACAAGAGGTGGGTTTCCTCTTCCCACACCCCCAGAGACCCCCACCTGTCCTCACAAGGAGCAGGGGGACACCCACACCATCACACAGTGGCTTCAAACGCAGTGTGTTCGGAGGGTTCTGCAGAAGGGAAATGCCAGTGAGCTGCGGATTCAGTGTGGACGAGGCTATTTCCTTACTGAAGACGCCCTGTCACAGGGCCCTGCTTGGTCCACAGCCTTCTCTCCCAGTGTCCCTCCTTCTCGCTCTGGGGCCCAACACCCCTGCAGGTGCTGCCCTTCCTCCCAGGTACAGGAAGACGGCGATCTGGGGGCTCACGAGCATCAGCAGCTACAGGGGACCCCAGATTTGCATCCCCTGCCTACAGTTGTTCACAGCCAGACGAGTGCAGCCCCTTCCAGGGAGCCCCAGCCCTCAGTGCCCACGGAAGGTGAGTAGACAGAGGGCAGAGAATGAGAAAAGGGGCATTTTACTTCTTTGGTTTGGGGGCCACACGGGACCATGCTCAGAGTACACGCCTGTTCTGTACGTTAGCTGTGTGGGTTTCTTTTTGTTTTGTTTTGTTCTGTTTTGGGGCCACACCCGGTGGTACTCAGAAGTTACTTCTAGCTTTGTGCTCAGAAATCACTCCTGGGGTGGGGGTGGTGGGAGGGTCAGGATACCATATGGGATGCCGGGAATTGAACCCAGCTCCGTCCTGGAACAGGTATTTGCAAGGCAAATGCCAAGCCGGAGTGCTATCACTCTGGCCCATCTGTGTGGGTTTAAAGTTTGAATTGAGGTTGGTAGCATGCAAGGCAAGCACTTGATCCCTGGGTTAGCTTCCAGCCCTCCAAAACATAATCTTTCCTTCTCTTCTTGGGGAACTTTTCACTTTGATCAGTGCTCTGTCTCATGTCTTTTCTTTTTTGTTTGTTTGTTTTTGGGTCACACTAGGCAGTGCTCAGGACTTATTCCTGGAAGGCTCAGGGGAGCCTATAGTAAACTGAGGATTGACCCTGGGACAGCTGCATGCAAGGCCCTCCCTGCTGGGCTCTTTGGACCATCCTACCTTTTCTTGAACACCCACCTTGATTCCTGTTGGATCATCCTGGTCCTACCAATGATTCCTTTGGAGAAAATAAGACCTCCTGCAATAAATCTCTGACTGACAAGATGCGGGATGCCCTCATTTGTTTCTACAAAAACAAGTTTGCATTTCTAAGAGGTGTCTCCACTAAGCATTGTTTTGGCTGCTCTGGAGAGAGGAGTGCAGTGCAGGAATGCATGCGGATCTTGGAGCTACCCAGACCTCAGAGACCTGAGCTTGATTTCACACTAACAGGCTCTGTCTGTGGCTGATCAGTGGGGTCAATGAATAGAATTATTAGGTGCATGCTGCAAGATCTTTTCATTCTCTTAGAAAACAAACGAAACCTGGTTAGTCTCAGCTTCCAAGACTTGAAGGTTGGCTGCCAGGCAGAGTAGTGTTACAGAGAAGCTATAGAACACATTTCTTTGGGGTTTCTCTTCTTTACACTTGTTTTTTTTCCGTTTTTTTCCCTTTGTACTGTGGGGAGCAACTCTCAAGCAGTGTTCAAGGCCTAGCATCCCCACGGGCTGTTCTCAGCTGATGGGCCAACAGTACAGTCAGTGACCAGAGGCCAAGGTGCTGTGCTGGCCCTGCAGTGCCAGATCACTGGGGTCCTCTGAGCAGTAAGTTCTCCAGGGCTGCATCCAGTGATGCTCAGGGATGATGTGATGCTGGGGATCAATTCTAGGCCGGGCATGTACTGGCATGTGTCCTAACCATTGTATTATCTCCTAGTCCTCAGTTATATTTTTTAGCAAGGTGGGTTTTTTAAGTTTTTGAATTTTTTGTTTTTGGGCCATACTCAGCAGATCTCGGAGCTTACTCTTGTCTCTGCCCCCAGGAATAACTCCTGGTAGTGCTAAGGTGAAAATATGGAATGCCAGGGATTGAACTGAAGGTTGTATATGAGACAAGTTTCTTACCTGCTGTCCATCACTCTGGTCCCAAACAAGGTAGTTTTAATTCTTTTTTAAATATTTTTGTATAGTTTTCCATTCCCTCTATTGTTATTGGTGGTTGTTGCAAGGTTTTTGCGCTATGTGTCCAAGTTCACTACAAAATTTCACTTAGCACTTGGGGCAGTACTGGGGGTGGGGTGGAGAGAGCCTTTACAGGAGTTTGCTCCCTAGTCCCACCCTGGGCTCCCACTAGCTTCTTTAAACTCCAAATGTTTTATTCCCTCATTGCAAAATTCAGAGGAAATGGTTTTAGGGGGCACTATGGCGAGACTGTTAGTGGGGTCTCTTGAGGGACTCAATCCCTCTAGGTGCAAAACCTGGGTCCCTTGGTGCTGAGTTGTCCCCACTTCTGTTTTAAAGAAGAATGTGTGGGGTCAAAGCAATAGCATAGTGGAAAGGGTATTTGCCTTACACACAGCCACCCAGATTCAATCCCTGGAATCCCATATGGTCCCTGAACCTGCAAGGAGAAATTTCTGAGCTGAGATATAGAAGTAGGGGCCGGAGCAGTGGCTCAAGCAATAAGGTGTCTGCCTTGCCCACACTAGCCTAAGACAAACCCCGGTTCAATTCCCCCAGCATCCCATATGGTCCCCTGAGCCAGGAGCAATTTCTGAGGACATAGAAAAACTAAAAAGCAAAAGAGAGAGAGAGAGAGAGAGAGAGAGAGAGATGTAACCCCTAAGAGCTACCGGGTATAACCCAAAATCAAAAATAAATAAAAGAAGGATGTGAGCACACACATATGCATACCCTCACATGCTCATATATGCATGCTGGTGTCCCCTCATGTGTGTACATACATACAGACCATCACATATGTGGATGTGCGAACATGCTCAGGCATGCATATCCTTGCATAAACATGCATGCCCCATCATGCAAGTATTCAAAGGCATGTGCTCATGCGCAAGCTTACACACATGCACATGATAATTCATGCACATGCGCACACTCACATACACACCCTCACTCATACAAACACACACACACACACACGTACATGTATTCACTCTCCTGCCTTTGTGCCCTCTCCCTATGGAGCCCAGGATGTGCAGCAATCCTTGGGAGGTGTGTGAATAGGATACTTTCCCCCACTTCCTACACCACAGGCCCCAAAATTGTGCTCACTGGTGCACAGTGTCTCTGCAGACAGGATGAGTAGCTACTCCATCCCCTAAACCCCTTGTGCAGGGAGGATGTGCCAGGACTGCTCAGGTGTGGGGGCCCTCAGTGCCGACCTCGACTTCCAATCCTGCCTGAGAACTAGTTCCTGCCCAAGTCACTGCTCCCTGCTGGGTTGCAGTACCTCCTACAGGTGACTGAGTGTTCCACGAGGCCACTAGACTAGACTGCAAAGTGCCTCCTTACTCCACCCCTATAGTGAGACTCGAAGCCTAGCTGGGTCTCATGGGGAGTGGGGGTGTGGGATAGGGATAAAAAGGGGTGAGGCAGGTGTGGGGTAGGGGTAAATTGGTGTGGAGAAGGGTAGAGTGAGGTAAGGTGGAGATAAAGAAGGAATGAGTTGTGTAGAGTGATTTAGAGTGCATAGGATAAAGTAGGGGTGAGGCAGAGATAGGAATGGGGGAAGGGTGGAACGGCTGGGCAGGGATAAGGTGAAGGTGGAATAAGGATAGGAGTGAGATGGGCAGGTCTGGATTAGGGGGTAAAATATGGTGAGGCAGGGCAGGGCAGCATGAGGCTGACACCACTGGCCAAGCCTTGGTCCTCTGTGTGCTGAGGTGCTTCCTTCTCCTCTTGCTGCATTCTTTCATTTTCATTTCTTTCTTTCCTTTCTTCCTTCCTTCTTCTTTTTTCTTCCTTTTCTTCTTCCTTCTTTCCTTTCTTCCCTTCCCTCCTCACTTCCTTCTTCCCTCCCTTTTTCCTTCTTTCTTCCCTCCTTCCTTCCTCCCTTCCCTCCTTCCTTCTTCCCTTTCTTTTTCCTTTCTTCCCTTCCTCCCTTCCCTCCCTTACTTTCCCTTCTTCCCTTCCTCCCTCCCTCCTACATTTCCTCCCTCCTTCTTTACTTCCTTCCTTCCCTCTCTCCTTTCTCCCTTCCTCTGTCCATCTCTCCATCCATCCATAGGCCTGGCTCCAAGCAGCCCCAATGCCCCAGGGTCCCTGGTGCGCAGGGGTGCTGCCATATCTGAGGAGCTGTGGTTCGTGGCGCTGCTGGCATTGCTGGCACTGCTCCTTGGGGCCCTCGCCTTGTCCTTGCTGCTGCAGAGGAAGCTGCGTGAGGAGCCATATGTGCGCGAGAGGCCCCCACTACAGCCCCCCACCAAGAGGGAACCCGCCCTGAGCAGTCATCCAACAGGCAGTGTGTCCATGGTGAGTACCCATGCTCTGAGCATTGATTCCAGTAGGGGGCAGGTCCTGGGCAGGTCCTGGGCTGCTGTGATGTTCTCTCTTCCTCAAGGATGTTCCTAGTCTCATACACAGTATACCCGAAGCTAGCCATGTTTCATGGGTGTCACCACAGTTTCTGGAGACCTTGATCCTGGAAGGCAGTGAGGTGGAAGAAGAGGCACTGAATGTATGGAGGGGCCAAGGGTAGGGGTTGGGGGTAGCATCATAGGGCCAGCCTGACACTTCATGGGGTCTACTGAGCACTGAGCCAGGAGGGGCCCCTGCACCTCTCCCCCCAAAAGAGAAGTCTTTGCTCAGAGAGACAGAGACAGTGAGACAGGCCCAAATCTGTCCCCTGTCTCCATCATGTGAAGCCTGAGCAGGGGTCTCAGACAAGTGTTTCACTGATCACCTGTCTGGCTTTCTTCTTTTCCTTCAGCCAGGGGTCTCAGGGAAAAAAATGTCTTTATATGTTTGTTTTCCCTCCATTCAGTTGCTGCAGTACAGGGTCATGCCCTGGGCTATAGTGCTCACCAGTGACTCTATTCTCAGTGCTCAGGATGACTGCAGTTCTCACCAGTTAGTTATCTGTGATATCAGGGCTTGGGCTGTGATTGGAGTGCTTGCTAGTAGCTCTGGTTTCAGTGCTTATCATTGCTGGTTTGGTCTGGTCTCATACAATGAGAATGTATGAGGGAAATAGAAAGCCTGTTTAGAGTACAGGTAGGGTGGGGTGGGGAGAAGGGATACTTGGGACATTGGTGGTGGGAATGTTGCACTGGTGATGGGGGGTGTCCTCTTATATGACTGAAACACAACCACAATCATGTTTCTAATTAAGGTGTTTAAATAAAAATTATTATTAAAAAAAAAAAAGAACACCCTGATTTACCCAGCATTTGTGTTTGGATTAGAAAGGAACCTTGGGTTCTATTGAAAAAAAACAAGACTCCTTCACTTTGCTCATTAAAACTGGGAGCAAACAGCAAAACACTTGACAGCGGTGTGTGTGCATGTGTGTGTGTGTGTGTGTGTGTGTGTGTGTGTGTGTCTACATGTGTACCTGGACCTCCCACACACATAGTCTTCAGACAAGTACTCATTAGTCCTGTGTACCCTACCCGGTTGTGACAATCAAATGCTTTGGGGCTTGCACGCTCTTGGCTGTGTTTTCCAAAGCAGACACAGTGACTGTTCCTGGCACATTTAACCTGGGGCATGGCCCTGAGCACCAAACTTAGGAACTCCCGGAGCCCTGACCCCAGGCCCTGCAGATTTACATCCAAAGACATCATCACATGTGCATTCACAGACTCCAAAGTGGCCGGACACATTGTGCTGACTAAGAGCAGCTACTTTCAGATGATTAAGCCTCCCTCCCCAGATAGTATCTCTCTGACCTATTTATTGGCCCCAGGGCCACACACAGTGGAACTCAGGCTGGGGGTCCACGATGCTGCGACTGTACTGTACCCAGAACTTGTCTGAGAAAAGCACCAACACTCACCACACACCTGTGCTTCCTTTTCAGTTTGACTCTGTGGCTGACATCATGGACGTGGCCAGCAGTGTGACCCTGAAGAGCTACACTGTGCATTTGGAGGTACCACCACATGGGGCAGAGATCCAGGGGCACCTACAAGTGTAGACAGACACTCTGACCTTCCTGGAGTAGTTTCACTGCCAGATCTGCTCCAGGGAGGATTCTGGGGGCAAAAGTGGGGGCAAGTTCCTGCACAAACTGAGAATGTGAAGTGAGACCAAAGAACAGTCCCAGGGGCCTGAGAGCTCAGACAGCAAGGAGGAAGGTGTAGCAGGACAGCCCCTGAAGAGGTTGACTGATGGAGGGATGGAGAATGAGGCCCTTTTCTTCCAGCTCGGAGCACGTGTCTATAGGGGATAAGGCCTGATTAGCAAAATTACTCTGAATAGAGCTCTGAGACCGAGCATGTGGTTCATCGTTTGAATCTGCTCTGCTCTGCGATTCAATTTTGTGACTAGAAGGAGGCATACTTCGTGGAGTTAGCACTGGAGGTAGATCATTATCTGAGTCACTACTGTCAAGCAATTCACTAGAATCAGGCTTAACATTCTGAGTTGTTTTTCTTCCAGCAAAAATTTCTATATTGTTGATGGTGGGGCTGGATTCGTCAGCCTGCACCTTGGTCTGAGTTTTCGTCAGATAAATTTCCTTATTATCTATACTGGTTTTAGCCTCACCATTTCTACACTTTCTATTTCCTAAATAGAAATAACAGCAAATAACTATGCTCATAATAATAACGTTAGTCAACACAGAAATTCCACAAACTATGATGGCTAGAGACACTACACTTTTCATTTGAAATATAGACCACAACCATCCAACTGCAGTGATTGTCCTTAGATCAAAACCAATTAGTTTTAAACAAAATGGAATGATCCACTTGTATACTAGAGCACCAATGCGTAAGACTAAGGGTGGTAAAATCCACATGACTAACCACAGAAACCATTTGATGGTCAGCATAGGAAATTTCCAATGAAATATTTCACTTACAGTTCTGAGGGTCCAGGGTTCAGGCCCCTGTTCGGGCGCCATTATGTAGCAGGACAGCCCCTGAAGAGGTTGACTGATGGAGGGATGGAGAATGAGGCCCTTTTCTTCCAGCTCGGAGCACGTGTCTGCCACCCTGTCTAGCCCACGGTTCTGAGGTGAAACGACGGGTAAACAGCTCGCAGACAGTCAGGCTCGTGGAAATATTTGCTTTATTCGGATGGACAAAACTGAAGTCCAAAGACTCAGCTTCAGTTCCAGCCAGCCAAAAAAGCCCCCCGCCTTCCACAGACCCTTGTTCTTATACTCCAGAGTCAGGTCCCACCCCATGGTGGGATCAGATACCAACCAATGGTGGAAGCAGAATCAGGTCCTACCCTAGGGTGGGGGCAGAATGCCAGGTCACACCCTAGGGTAGGGCACAATCACCTAATCAGATTAGGGTGAGCAACATAGTAATCTCCCAAAATATTTACATACACAACAATAGGCATGTACCTTGCATGTAGCTGGCATGGGTTCAATTCCCAGCACTGCATAAAGTCCCCCAAGGCATGCCAGGAGTGGTCCCAAAGCATGCCAGTGTGGCCCCCAAACAAAGAAATGCACAATCCTTGAGGATCCGACTTTGCTCTGGGTGGTTTGGGCAAGCATGGGGGTGAAGGAGCACAATCTTTTCCACCCCCATCTTGTTCCTCTCCCTGCTCCCTGCAATGCAGTTAAGTGCTCATCCCCAGGGCTTGGGGTTCAGGGTCTTTGGCAGGACCCAGCTGGGGTGTCACTGAGATTCCCCACAAGTCACACTCTCTCTACTGCCCTCAGCTCTGCTGGCTAACCCTTCCTCTGCACTCTGACCACCCACTGTCCTTCCCCTGTGCCCTTCCTCACCACCTGCTCACTTGCTTTGCAGGGCTTGACCAGTGCCAGGGTCTCTCGGGCAGGGACTCCCACCAGCTTGAGAAGCACCCAGAGCATCTCGGTGCTGCAGATCCCGAGTCAGCGTCAGGCAAGTGGCAGGGTCTCCCCGCCAGGGACGCTTCGCCGCAGTGTCAGCCAGTTCCTAGACATGCAAGACCAGAAGGCACTTGTGGACAGCGCCCTGTGGGAAGCCATCCTGGGCCACAGCAGCGGGCTGGTGAGTGCACCACATGGGGAAGGGCAGAGAATAGAAAATGCAGCCAATTTAGGTGGGAGAAAGGACTAAGTTAGGCCACCTTGGAGACTCTTGTGCTGAGCAAGGTTCTGCTCATCTTTATGGCTTCAATAGCGGAAGCAAACTAACAAGCAAGGGAGTTACAGAAGCAAAATTGCATTGAAGGCTCATGAGGCTTCAAAGAAAAAAAATTCTGCACTGAATTAACGAACTGTTTTGCTTCAGTGTCTTTGCTTTAGTGATTAGGATCTAGTGATCCTCGTGAATATTCTCTAGCTCAGGGGTGGCAAAAAGCAGCTCTCGACCCACATGTGGCTCCCGGTCAAAATGAATGTGGCCCTTTGCCTCTTATGATTATTTGTATCCTGTGGCTCTTTGCCAAGTTTGGATTTTGTTCTGCTGCTTCTGAGGAGGGACCTCTGAGGAGAGATCTCCAAGAGCCATCACTGCAGGATTTTGACCCTGACTCAAAATGGCAAAATGCAATATACGTTTAATAGATTATTGTTAAAATTAGATGCTTTTGTGTGAGTGTTTGTCTGTTTTGGCAGGTCACTGCGTGGTGTGGCTCTCTGATTCTCACAGTTTAAAATTTTGGTTCTTTGTGTCGAACTTGTTTGCCACCCCTGCTCTAGCTTGTTTCGCCTCTTGTGGCCTTCAATCTTCACCACCTTGTTTTTCTCTCTCTGTTGCTCCCAAGTCCTTGTCAGCTGTTTTTCATGCCCGAATTTTCCTTAGTTTCCCTCACAGCCTGGCCTCCCTGTGCCGAGCTGGGTGCTGGCCACCTTATGGACCCTCCTACCTTAGGCAGCTCACTGGAACTTTAGGGTTCTAGAATGCCCAGAGCAGAGACTCGCGGTTTCTTCTGGGTCATGATTGAGGCAGAGAAGCCAGAAGTCCACTTGGTTCATTTGGGCAGCAGAGGTAGCAGTAAAGGGAACAGATGAAAAGAAGGCAAAGGGCTTGATGCTGGCATTTCTCAGGCTACTAAGAAGACTCAAGGTCCAGTAATCTGCACATAGAACTTGTCTGAAGACTATGTGTGTGGGAGGTCCAGGTACACATGTAGACACACACACACACACACACACACACACACACGCACCACTATCAAGTGTTTTGCTGTTTGCTCCCAGTTTTAATGAGCAAAGTGAAGGAGTCTTGTTTTTTTTTCAATAGAACCCAAGGTTCCTTTCTAATCCAAACACAAATGCTGGGTAAATCAGGGTGTTCTTTTTTTTTTAATAATATTTTTTATTTAAACACCTTAATTAGAAACATGATTGTGGTTGTGTTTCAGTCATATAAGAGGACACCCCCCCATCACCAGTGCAACATTCCCACCACCAATGTCCCAAATATCCCTCCTCCCCACCCAACCCCCACCTGTACTCTAGACAGGCTTTCTATTTCCCTCATACATTCTCATTGTTAGGATAGTTCACAATGTAGTTATTTCTCTAACTAAACTCATCACTCTTTGTGGTGAGGTTCATGAAGTGGGCTGTAACTTCCAGCCTCCTCTCTTTTGTCTCTGAAAATTATTGCAAGAATGTCTTTCATTTTTCTTAAAACCCATAGATGAGTGAGACCATTCTGCATCTTTCTCTCTCCCTCTCTGACTTATTTCACTCACCATGTACATTCATGTATAGGAAAATTTCATGACTTCATCTCTCCTGTCGGCTGCATAATATTCCATTGTGTATATGTACCACAGTTTCTTTAACCATTCATCTGTTGAAGGGCATCTTGGTTGTTTCCAGAGTCTTGCTATGGTATATAGTGCTGCAATAAATATAGGTGTAAGGAAGGGACTTTTGTATTGTATTTTTGTGTTCCTAGGGTATATTCCTAGGAGTGGTATAGCTGGATCTTATGGGAGCTCAATCTCCTGGTTTTGGAGGAATCTCCAAATCGCTTTCCAGAAAGGTTGAACTAGACGGCATTCCCACCTGCAGTGGATAAGAATTCCTTTCTCTCCATATCCCCGCCAACACTGCTTGTTCTAATTCTTTGTGATGTGTGCCAATCTCACCAGTAAGAAAAGCTGCTATACCCCTGCATGCTGTTGTATCAGGTGAGCCCAAAGTGTCTGCAGTGAATGAAACTGGCCCGTCTGCTCTGCCTGGCTCTGATGCAGGTTTTCTGTGGGGTGCTATTTCTCATGTTCTTCAGTAGTAAAGATGCTCAGACTCGAATTGAGAAGATGGATAGTGGAAAGTAGAAAGAAGGAGGAGCTCCCCATGTGTGGAGGGACAGAGCAAAGAACTAACTGAAATATGACTCATTTGTTTATGTGTGGGGATGAGGGGTGCTGATAGGAAAACTGAGTCAGTCTGGAACTTTTTAAAAGGTTTTTTTGCATCCTTACTTATCAATTGATAAGAATGTCACAGAGACTGTTGGGATCCTCTGGGGGTTGGGCTGGTCTTAACTTTGGGTCAGGTCCATTTGCCTTAGGTGTTGCCCAAAGTCTCCCAGTAAGCCTAAATGCTGGGGATCATGTAGGCTTTAAATTCCTGTTTATGAGGAGCCCAAGAATTGGCAGGAACTTTAAAAATGTAGGATGGGGCCAGTCATAAAAAAGGGACTGCTCATAACAGCTGACCAGGGGAAACTAAGGTTTTCTTTTTCCCTTTCTTTGGGAGTCTTCATAATAAATGAAGGCCAGACAGGACCTTAGCTCATCTGGGGGGCAGCAGGACCCTAATGAGCCATTGGTATCTGATCCTGCTCCCCAAAAGCCCCTTCCTCTGCAATGTCCCCTGGTGAAGATCTGGCAGTACCAGGATCTTAAGTACCAGGAGGCCTGGCTCAGGTTTCCCCTCTCCAGCCTCCAAGCTTGGTCCAAAGTAAACTGATCCCTGGGCTCCTCCTGACCAGCTCAGGAGAGGAGCATGAGTGGCCTTCATTCAGAATTTCAGGCTTTGAATTAATTCTAGGGCCCCTTCTCAGGCTTCTGACAAGCAGGAATCAGGGTAGTTGTGGGGATCTGAGGAGCCTTGGAGCTTTTTGCCATCCAAAGTGGCCATTTTCTAATCCTCCCAAGGCTGAGAGTGCTCCCTTCTGCTGCATTCATAGCTACTGGGTATCATTTTCTCATGGAAAATTGCAATTGGGTGTGTTTGTGTTTGGGGTCACACCCAGTTGCATTCAGGGCTTACTCCTGCCTCTGTGCTCAGGATTCTTTCAAGAATGGTCCTCATATCGATATAGCTGGAGTCCTCACTGGATATTTGACACTTCTTTTGGTACTGGTGGAGTGTTTCACATTCTTTCTCTCACTCATTTCCCAAATCGATGATGAGAACCTCTAGAAGGATTCTGCCCATCTTTGGGGTATTAGACTTTTACCCCCAGTTTATATATTTTCACCTTTTCAGGCAAAACCACGCAACTTGAACTAGCTAGCCCTGCCCCCACTTAGAGGGGGAAATCAGGGAGGCATCAAGACCAAACTGATGCAAGACTACTAAGTAGTAGGTTAGATACAAAGGGGACCACATATTCTAGACGCCCTGGGGGAGAGGGAAGAGGAAATGGGAGGTAGGACAAAAACGGAGGTGTAGGGAGGACAATTTAGGGATGGGAATCCCCCCTGATTTTATGTAAATATATACCTAAAATATTATTGTCAACAATATGTAAGCCACTATGATCAAAATAAAAATTACATTAAAAAAAAAAAAAAAAGGGGCCGGGCGGTGGCGCTAAAGGTAAGGTGCCTGCGCTAACCTTGGACGGACCGCGGTTCGATCCCCCGGTGTCCCATATGGTCCCCCAAGCCAGGAGCAACTTCTGAGCACATAGCCAGGAGTAACCCCTGAGCGTTACTGGGTGTGGCCCAAAAAAAAAACCAAAAAAAAAAAAAAAAAAAAAAAAAAAAAAAGAATGGTCCTCAGAGAACCATATTCAGGCTTAAACCAGGATCAGCCACCTGTCAAACAAGTGCTTTAGTTTCTGGACTGTCTCTCTGGTCCTGTCACTTTTGTGGAAACCTCACTCCTACTTATCCCCCTCTATTGCCATGCTTGTTGGCTCCAACACTGCCAACAGCCGGTATATGCTCAGTGCCACAAGGAGGGTCTCTAGGGATGCCAGAACATGATCTTCCTGGTAACATTATACTCAGGATTCCTACCCCAACTCTGCAAGTCCAAATAGAAACCGTGGGAAGTGAGGTGCAGTGCAGACTGATAGAGAGCTTTGGGGACTCAATCTGAAAATAGGCAGAGAGAGGCTAAAGTGATAATAGTGGGGCATCTGCCTTGCACATGGCTGACCTGGGTTCAATTCCTAGCATCCCATATGGTCCTCTGAGCACCTCCAGAATTGATTCCTAAGAACAGAGTCAGGAATCAGCTCTGAGCACTGAGGCATACTCATGCACCCCATTTTGCAGAGAGAAAGGCTGAGCTGTGTAGCACTCCAGGTAGACACCCCCAGGGCAGACATCTCAGAGGGTTCTGCATCCTGCAGTCCCAGGTTCCTATATCTGAGCCTTTCAGTGTAGGGAAAGGGTGACTGGAACTACGCCATCCAGTATGGGCTCTGGTAAGCTTCTCAAATGCCATTGTCTGAGGCTGTACCCAGGGCTGCTCAACCTAACCAGTCGGTTGCCTTATTTTTCAGTATGTGGATGAGGAAGACCTCATGAAGGCCATCAAAGGCTTCAGCTCAGTGACCAAGGAACATACCACATTCACCGACACGCAACTATAGTGGATGGCAGAGGGTCCAGGCTGACTAGCTTTCTTCGTTGTCGCACATAAGGATCTTTGCTCCTTCCTCTGTGCTTTTATTTTGACCACATCTGGTGGTGCTCAAAGCTGTTGGACTCAAGGGAACCTATAAGATGCCAGAGATCAAACCTAGGTCAGCTGGGTGCAAAGCAAAAGCCTTCTCTTCTGTGCTGAGTCAAAGCCCCACCTACGTGATCTTTGAAGGAAACCAGGGATGCCTTGGACTCTCCCTCCTGCAGAGAAGCTGAAGTGCCTCCATTGTGTCGGCAACTCAGTGACCATTTCAAAAGGACTCCTGGTCTCTCACAAGCAAAGCCATTGGTCCAGAAGCTCTGCAGTTCTCAGTCAGGGGATATAGTTTGAGTGGTATCACAAGCTTTGTATGTGTGAGCACCCAAGTTCATCCTCGCTGTCACTCCCCTCTCCTAGCACCATCAGGTGTGGCCACTATATAGAGTCAAACAATATAGTTCTTCAGGTGTGGCAAATTTGTATAGATTAAAATGACAGTTTGTTTTTAATTGTTTGTCTTTTCGGGGGCCACACCCGGCAGTGCTTAGGAATTATTCCTGACTCTGTCTACACTCAGAAATCATTCCTGGCAGGCTCAGGGGACCATATGGGATGCCGGGGATTGAACCTAGGCAGGCTGTATGCAAGGCAAATGCCCTATCTGCTATGCTATTGCTCCAGCCCACTTTTTGATTTTTTATTTGAACGATTGTGATTTAAATAGCTGTGCATAGCTGGGAAGCAACACAGTTCGTCTAGTATCTGCCACTCCCATTTCCATGAACATTGGTGAGATTCTTTTTGTTTTGTGGCACCTGATGATGCTTAGGGTTTACTCCTGCTCAGAAATTTCTTCCACTGGTGCTCAGGGAAACCCTATGGGATGCCAAGGATCAAACTTCAGTGGGTCACAGTAAGGTGTGTGCCCTCCCAGTTCTAATAATTCTTTGGGCCCAGAGATGATTTTGTCCCAGCTACCAAGGTTAGCTCACATCTGTCACCAGAAAGCTGCTCATCCTAGGGAAGAATTAACCTCTTTACCACCATACTGTGTAGCCTCAAGGAATTCTTTTTGACTGTGGATAGTGAGACCCAGTGGGGCCAACCTGGAGCACTCAAGGCCATCCCACCCTCAGGTTCATTTGGGAACTGGCCAACAACTTGCCTCTTTTCTTTTTTTCTGGCCCCAATTTTTCTGCATCCAACAGGTGGATTGAGGATAGGCCGGTTCCATGAGCAGTTTTCAACAATGTGCTGAGTGGATGTTGGGTCGAGTTGGCTCACAGAGCCTTGAGGAAGGCAGTTTGGCCCAAGGACTCGGTCTGAAATTATCCTCCTCGGATCCAACAGCTCATTTCTCCAGCTCAGCAGGCAGGATCATCTACACTCAGATCCAGCCTTCTTGCCCACACTGCACAGGAATACAGCTCAGTTCTGCTTCTTCAACTGAGATCCAGTTCACTGGGCTGGGCCATTGCTGAGCAGAGGACTCAGTTCTTACCTCTGCCTCCAGACTCACCTGTCTTCAGCTCAAGACCCAGTTTGGTAGCACCTATTAACAGGTAAAATTATACAGTCATTTTTTTCTGTTCTCACTAGGCATTGTGTGATTTTGTTTTGGAACCGCACCTGGTGGTACTCAGGGGTTATTCCTAGTCTGTGCTCAGAAGTCACTCCTAACAGGCTTGGGGAACCATATGGGATACTGAGGGATCAAACCAAGGTCAACCATGTGCCCTCTCTGCTAGCCCCACATTGTGGGTTTTTTTGTTTTGTTTTGTTGGTTTTTGGGCCGTGACGTTCAGGGGTTATCCCTGGATATTCGCTCAGAAAGCACTCCTGGCGTGCGGGGACCATATGGGATGCCAGGGATCAAACCGCAGTCTGTCCTAGGCTAGCACAGGCAAGGCAGGCACCTTACCGCTTACACCACCGCTCCAACCCCACACATTTGTGTTCTTTAAGAAAAAGAATTGGGTGGTAGTGATTAGGTTTTGAGACTATACCACAGGTGCTAAAGAGTGACCACTGGCATTGCTTTACGGGGGGTACCATGTTTGGTGTTGAGGGTTTGAATCAAGGTCAGCTGTGTGCAAGGAACACACGTTCCCCCTTCCTGTACTATTTGTCTCTCAACATGGCTTAGGTGGTCAATTATTCTTTCCTTCCAGTAAATGGAAAACCTATATATACTAATACCACAGTACCTTATAGTGCCCTAAAGACCACAATGGCATCCACCGAAACAACTTCCTGAAAAACAGCCTAGGTAGTGGAAGTCAGTGACAAGGCACCCAAGTTATATGTCCCATTGTTTCCAGTGCACAAATATGCAGGCTCATAGCTTACTATTTCAGTGTGAACCAAATTTAAGAAAAAAATTGCTTCTTAGGTGCCTATAATTTACACATCAATGTGCAATAGGTGAGTTAAGGAAACAGCACGTTGCGGGATTGAAGGAATAGAACAGTGGGGAGAGCACTTTCCTCACACACATCCTAACTCAGGTTTGAAACATGACATCCCTTATAGTCCCAAGCCTGCCAGGAGTTAACCCTGAGCACTGCCATGTATGGCCCAAAAACTGAAAAAAGAGGAAAAAAAGAATCCCAACATCTCTGCACATTAGAACTCCTGGGGATGCCTTTTCCACAGTCTGAGTCCCCCACGTAAGACCAGGGTTCCCACTGATCCAGTCTGAGGACCAAGGGAAGCTGGAATGAGCTTGGAAACCAGACCTAGGGCCTCCTGGAGGGCGGGGAGTCTGAGGGGCTCCCTCATCCTCCCACCTCTTCTCTGGGTACAGTACTTGGGTGCCCAGCCCATGGCCACAAGCTCTGCACTACATCTTTTATCACAGGACTTTTTAAAGTTCTCATCTCATGTTATCACCAGCCAAGTTTGCGGATTTGTGTTATTTCAGTTAGAAAAATTGTGCTCCCTATTAGCTAGAGCAATGGTCTTCAAACTACGGCCCGCGGGCCACATATTGTATTTATTCCCATTTTGTTTCTTCACTTCTAAATAAGATATATGCAGTGTGCATAGAAATTTGTTCATAATTTTTGTTTTTACTATAATCTGGCCCTCCAACAGTCTGAAGGACAGTGAACTGGCCCCCTGTTTAAAAAGTTTGAGGACCCCAGAGAGGATAACTCCCTGCCTCAGCACCCAGATCCAAACTTGGATTTTACCATTTATTTTTAAAGGTACTCATGTGTCCACGACACTGTGATGCTGATTGCACCTGGGTCCACTGCATCCAGGTATGCCTTCCACCACGCCACATCCTCTCTGGCCCTAAAACTTGGAAAGAAGTGGACAAGATGTGACTTTTAGCCAAGAATTGATAACTCTAGCAAGTCATTTTCATGGTTGTTATTTTTTTTTTTTTTTTTTACCATTTCATATATAGTTTTGTCTTTTCCCCAATGACCTTTTGTGTGGGGAAAAAAGCTAATTTTTTTCTTTGATATTTTTATTTGTGGACCTAACTGTGATAATAAGTGTGCCCCCCTCCCATAGCAATGCCAAAAGCAAACTGTGGGGTTCTTGTTTTTCTGATGTCAATAGATGAAGATTCCATTTCCTCTCCTCCTTTATCATGGGAATCCAGTGGTCCTCAAACTATGGCCCTTGGGCCACATATTGTATTTGTATCTGTTTTGTTTCTTCATTGCAAAATAAGATATATGCAGTGTGCATAAGAATTCGTTCATAAGTTTTGTTTTTACTATAGTCAGACCCTCCAATGGTCTGAGGGACAGTGAACTGGCCCCGTTTAAAAAGTTTGAGGACCCCTAGAATAAGCAAAGACACAAATTTAAAAAAACCTCTGAAATACACTGTTATCAGATGAACCAGTCCGTAAGTAAATGGAAAACATGCCAACTTAAACCATCTTTATTTGGTCTAATAAATACATATGAGAGAACTTTATGAATCCTGGCATAGAGTAAACTTTAAAGACTTTATTTCCACTTCATTCATCTACTATTATATTTCTTGGAATGGGAATATATACACTATTCACCAATAAACGCTCAAAATTTACAATGAATGACCTGATTTGCAAAAACTTGAAAAATCATTCCAATTAAATGAAAAAAATGTACAAAATGTTTTCGTTTTTACAATTCAAAATATTCAAAATAACTTTTATTTTTACAGCAGCCCCACACCTTAACTAGGGTTCTCATAAATTTCAAATAGCCACATCCTAATGTCACTATCTCAAAGATTAATCACTGGGGAAAAGAGGACTAGCTGGTAATTCACTTTGTGGACACTCAAAGTTGGCCCTTGCCTGTTGTGGTATTTCCTTTGTGCACATGGAATTACCATCACTGCAAATTTAAAAGAAAAATTCCAACTGGACTCTTGGCATCAAAAATCAGTGATGCTCACTGAAATCCAGAGTGCCAGCAATGAACTGAGGAGAGGACCCAGCATGAAGCTCAAATTCTAAGGTAAAAGGACCAGGGCACAAAGCCATCACCAGCACTAGTGTTTCTGAATCACATGCTCGTTTCCCACCAACATAGCACCTCAGGAAATATCCAGTAAACAAGTACAATCACAGAAGGAACTGGGGAGACAGATTTTTGCAAAGTGATTGGGGGGGGGTGGGACAGGTCTCAGGCCACAGAACTGGATGCCTTTGACAAACATCCTGGGAAATAGACTTTCATAAAACTAAAAAAAAAAATTTCCAAAAGGCTTGGAAGAACAGGTTGTTATTGTTTTCCTCATGTTCATAATTCTGTTAGAGAAACCAATGAGATCAAGTTTCGGTGTCTGAGGAAATGTAAAAGATGCCGTAGAGCAAAATCCCACTTGCTGTGTGAGTGGCCTCACAAGCTATACTCCTGACCTGAAGAGTCGCTCTTCTTCTGTCGGGGAGATGGCGTGGTCTTAGTGGGGGACGGGGATGCAGTACCAGATGAATCTCCACCTCCTCCACCACCGCCTCCTCCATCTGACATGCCAGGGGAGATAGCCCCATGTGGCACCTTCCTGCGGCCCAGCAGCCCACCCCCATCTGACCCGCCTCTCCTGCGCAGCTCCCGGCTCTCACTCTCATCCTCTGAGGCCCTTTTCTTGGGTTCAGACAGAGCTTCAGCTCCTCGATGGGGCTCTGGCCCACTGCTGCCATCAGGCTCTCGCAGGCTGGTGCCCTCAGTACCTAGGGATGTTCTCTCAGACACGGGGCCTTCGCTGGATGCCAGGGCCTGGTTCCCGGTGTCAGGGCCAGCCCGCTCGGCACTGCAGCCACTTCGGCCCAGACTCAGTGCCTGGAAGTCCCTACAGCTGTGGAAGCTCTCAGTTCTCCGGGCCCGCGCCAGCAGCGGGCTCTCCCGGTATGGCCTCACTGAGCCATACGTGGCTGCCTCAGGGATGGGTTCGTGGTGCTGAAGCTGCAGGCTGGAGGGAGGGGCAGGATGAGAAGGGACCCGTCAGTTTGCTTCCTGCAGCCGAATTCTTGAGAACCCCATTTCACCCACCAAAACATGCTCTACAGCTTTTCAAGCCAGGATTAAGGAGGCAAACCATAGTATAGCATCAAGGGCAGGCAGAATTGCTCAAACTATTTGTTTTTTCTTTTTCTTTTTTGGATAGAAAAGAGCTAGGAATAAAAACCTTAAAAGGGCCCAAGAGATAGCACAGCAGGGAAGGCATTTGCCTTGCAAGCAGATGACCCAGGTTTGCTCCCTGGCATACCATAGGGTTCCCTGAGCCTGCCATTAGTAACCCCTGAGCACCTCAGGTGTGGCCTAATCCACTCCCCAAATAAAGAAGAACTTAAAATCAATGTTAATTCAGCATAAACTGGATGTAGCCTTTACTCAGATCTGGGATGCTGGTTTGTCTGTCATGTGGCCATGTCAAGGAGGGAACCAGCCTCCCCAGACACAGGGCTGGTCCATTCCTCTCACTACTGTTCCAAGGCCACAGAAAAAGAAGCATGCACACTTCATTGTGACCTGTGGTTTTCTCATTTCCCTCCAATTCTTGTGGGGTTTTATTGTTTGTTGGCTGCTGTTTTTGAGCTGCACCTTGTGAAGCTCAATAATTACTCCTGGCTGTGCTGGTGAGCTGGGAAGAAATCCTGTGAGATATCAAGGATGGACCCGGTCCATTGGATGTAACGTAAACATTCTCCTCCTGCTATCCTAGCTCTCTAGCCCCTAAGTTTTTTGGGGCAAGTTG
This sequence comes from Suncus etruscus, assembly GCF_024139225.1. Classification (NCBI taxonomy): domain Eukaryota; kingdom Metazoa; phylum Chordata; class Mammalia; order Eulipotyphla; family Soricidae; genus Suncus; species Suncus etruscus. The sequence continues at coordinate 47,420,340 of NC_064850.1, read as the reverse complement.
TTTTTTAGGGGACAGGTGGGGGATACCGTACCCAGCGGTGCTCAGGGCTTACTCCTGACTTTGCACTCAGGAATCACTCCTGGAGGTACCAGGAGGACTGTGCAAGACAAACACCCTCCCTGCTATCCTCTTTGGCCCTTGAATTAATTACTGACCACACAGTTGGGATCCAAAGGGCATTTCCCCAGATATCAAGGGGCAATCAAGTAGGAAAAGAGTGATGGGTGCAGGGAGGATAGAGGGAAATGGCACTTTCAGGGTCGCGCCCCTTTCACCTGGAACTGGACTCTCGCAGTCGGCCAGGCTGTAGTACTGAGGCAGCCGGGCTGATGTTGGGGGTGGCACAGCGTGATGCGCTCAGGTCACACTGGTCCAGCAGCTTCAGCAGCTCCTCCTCCGTGGGGCCGCCCACATCTGAGGGGACCAATGCCAGGGCTGGTAAGCGTCGTTCCTGCCAGGTGTGGAACCAGCCCATGCCCTCCACTACTTACTACTCCCCAGCACTCGAGCCCCGCTTACCCTTGTCCTCGCACTTGTTCACCATGTCCATGGCGGTGGTTAGGTCCCACATCTGGATGCTGCCATTAGTGTGTCCTGTGAATAGGTAGCGTCGAGGCCGGGAGCCCATCCGGCTGGAGCCCTCGCACTCACGCACTGTGAAGGACGAGATAGTGGTGCAGTCCACGGCCTGAATCTCGCAGATCCTGCAAAAAGAATCGGGCTGGCTACAGTGCACACATGAGCACCACGGCCAGCTAAGGACCCAGGGGACGTCACTCAGAAACCTCCTTGGACCGGATGGGCTCAATGAATACAGGCAGGCCTCCCTTCCCATGATCATTTATTTGCATTAGAGATAAAGCTCTTAGAAAACAGCATGCTCAAGTATTACAGCTCTTTCAGAATTTGTCCAGCAGGCCTTCTGGTCTCCACCGGAAGCCCCCCCCCCCCAAAAAAAAAAGAAAACAGCAAGCTCAACCAAGACAGTGAACTTTAAGAAAAAATGGGGGAAGACCTGCAGTTGGGAAGATACATTTTTTTGTTTGGGGGTGCTTTGGCTCTGCACTCAGGGACCCTATGGGCTTTCTGGGGATCAAACCTGGTGCAAGGCAAGTGCCCTAAGTCCCAATACTAACTCTCCAGCCCCATAACCTCCAACTTCACAATAATCAAAGCTGCCTCATTAAGGTGCTGAGGACACAGAGCAACTTCTTGAAGAATGTAAAGTGGAAGGATATGATAAAGCTCTTTTTAGAGCAGGGAAAGCCATGACAGGAATTTACAACTTAGCAGCAGCTGCCTTGCCCAAATCAGGTTCTTAGAGCATTTCTCAAGAGAACTTAAGTCGATCACAGGATTTGAATGCAATCTGAAAATCTACATAAGCATCTAACACACAGGAAAATTATATTTTTTGCTGAAGGCCACAGGCAGTGAGCTGAGGGGCAGAAAATGGTCCTATTCAAAGAGGAAGGCACCCCTGACGATGCTGAAATTTAGAGATCCCAGACTGGTGCATATATGGAACCTCAGGCGCTTCCTGCTGGTGAGTGGACAGAAGCCAAGGCCTCAGGCACTCAAGACAGGGAAGGCTCCATCCCCAGGCATGAGCTTTGATTTCAGGAGTGCTAACTATGCTAGGTCTCTTGGAGTGACACCTGGTACAACCCAGGGACAAAGATGACACCTGGTTATTGCATAGTGTTAGGGCATTTACTTGACATAAGACCAGACCAGGTTCCATCCCCAGCATTCCAGAGGGTCCACTGAGCACACCAGGAGGGATCCCTAAGTACAGAGCCAGGAGTATCCCCTGAATACCACTGGGAGTGGCACAAAAAAAGTAACAGAAACAAAAGGCAGGGAGAGACGAGGCAAAGCTGATAGGAACGGAGCCTGAGAAGTGTCTAGGCATTGATATTCACCCACAAGCCCTGACTCCTTGTCCTGTGACCCAAAGCTGTGAGCTCCAGACCAACAGGATGATGTAGGCCATCCATGCCAAAGACAGTGGTGGGATGGACAAACAAACAAACGGCTGTTCTCTTTGCTTCCTGAATAGGTTTGTTGCAACAAAAACAGCATGCATAGCGACTGTGTGTGCCTACAGTGAACAGTACCTCTTCCCTGTCGACGACAGCCGGACCAGCAGCTTATTCGTGATGGGGACAACTTTCTGGACGAAGACCTGCTGGTCGTCGCGCTCCCCAAAAGGCCCTTGAGAGGAAGCATAGTGTCAGACCAGCTTTGGCACCCACAAAGGAAGCACAGCCACCAGCCCAGGAGATGGAGAAAAACAATGCCCTGAGTCAGACACGCCAGGGCCTAGCACTCATTGAAGAGGGGTCAAGTCGGGTGTCAGAGCTATATTTTCTGTTCTGAGAATGTTCTTGCGGACTCAGAGCAAGGAGACAGAAGGACAATACACATGTTCCCTTCACCAGCTACTGGCTAGCCCTGTTTTTCTACTAGGTTTTGAGTCCTACATTGCATCCACAGACCAGCGCACACAAGAGCTTCCAGGCCCTTCCAAAGAGCCAAGTTCCTGTGACCCCTTTCCCTTGAACAGAGTACAGTGACATCCTGAGCCTCCCTTCAGTTCCAACACTAAGGCCCTGACCAAGGGTTCACTGTGTACTCATTCGTTTTCATCACTCCTATTACACTCAAGGTAAGGAGAAAGTAAAGCCACACTACACCAATTGCATCTCCATAGGATGCCCTGACCCCATCACGTTTCACACAACTCCTGATGCACACAGCCCAACTGCACAGTCCACTCTTCAAAGTTTCCCCTTACTAATACGTGATGCTCTTGCTGTGTGTGTATATGTATATGTTAATTCCATCTCCAGGAAGCTGGGCAAAAAAATAAAAAAGCAAGCAGAAGCTAAGATCACAGAGTGACGTTAAACCTGACAATTCTGAGCATATCTTTCTCTGAGCATACCACGGTTTAGCAGTATTTTCAGGATCCAAGCATATAACAGCAAACTCCTGATATGCACCATGGAGGTATCATAGGCAAAACAATCTCAATAAAACAATTCTCATGCAACTCCCTTCTAGTCTCCCATTATCAAGCTATATTTTTTCTTGCATGACTGAAAACTGAAAAAACACTTCCTGTTTCCTTTAAGGCTGCCATGGTCGAGCAAAACTGTACAGCAAAAGTGGTCCAGCATTTTTGAGATGTTAAGTATTAAATGGAAAACTTTGCTGCCTATCTTCAAACAGTAAAAAAAACTTGGTGCTGTCATTCTGTTACTCTACTACTGGAGCCAAGAAAATGCACTAAATAAATTTCATGAGTATGATTTTAAAAAAAAGTATGTTTGCGCCCACCCTCTCACACACCACTTTCTTCCTGTGCCATCCTCCCCCAGGCCCCAGAAGCCCCAATGGGGTGAGAACACCCACCGATGTCATTTCCCGACGCACTGCCCACATGACTATCTGTCTCCTCCAGGGACAGAATCTTGAAGGACGCCAGGGGTGTGGAGCCAGGCTGGGTGGAGATCATGCCACGGAACCGGGTCACAGTCCATGTTCGCACATGGTTGTTATCCGCACACACTGGAAGGGAGAGAGCAAAGGGGTGCCTGTCAGTGCCCATGAGGCCACAGTTATCTAACCAGAACCATCCCTCAGCACATCCGGGAATTATCCATCGCTCTTCAATGGCACAAATTTGTACTCGGCTGACAAAAAAGAGAACTGAGTCTAGATTACCTGGCTGCAAAGGTTAAGGCCTACAGGTCAGTCTCTGGGCCCTTACACTGCTGTGGGTCCTGTGCTTGGTGACATCATGACAACCTTCAAGGTCACTTACAAAAAAGTTAACTATTATGTCCCTGAAATGTAGCCATCATACAGGTAATTCCCAGCTTTAGCTTGGCATCTTAATTTTCCTTCATATAAATGGCAGTGAAGGAATACTGGTTTCACCGAGCCTTTTGGCCTATCTGTTCATCTGTCCACCTGTCCCATCCTTATACTATCCACAAATTTCTCTCCCCACCCACCCATCCTCCTCTGCAAGCATTCATCCATTTCTCTCCCCATCCACCTATCCACCCATCAATTCATCCACCATCCATCATCCATTTCTCCATTCATCTACCCACCACCCATCCGTCCATTCATAAGATATCTGACTCCATTTGCTGTTTAATCAGACTAGAATCACTTAGTTTAAAAATATTAAGAGTGTAAAGTGTTCCTATAAAGCAGTCACATGCAAAAAAATGTTTTTAAAAACTTAGAAATAGATTTTCTAAAAGATTTAACATAAGCTTACTTTTTTAAAAGAAAACTATTGGTAAATCTGATTGCCAAATCAATTTATATCAAGCCTTTTGCAAATCTTTTATAATAAAGTCTTTATCAATAGAATTTTACCTTGTGTGTGAAAGCATGCTTATTTTTCAAGTACCTAAAATTATATACAACTAAGAAAAATCAGATAAATAAAATGCTATTTCCAAATAATATCTGTATAAGTATAATTTTTTTTAATATTCTCATATGATCAGACATTACTAAGTCTAATGTGAGCATTAAACCTTAAGAACTTAAAATCAGATATATAATGTATAGTAAATTCATTTTCTACTGAAAAACTCAAAAGGGCTCTATTACCCCCCAAAAAAAAATCCTAACTAAAAGAAGAAAATGTTCCGACAGGGAGAAATGAAATTAAGTTAATGTGGGGCTACAACTAGGTGAGCCCAAAGTACCTGTAAAGGACAATCAAAGGACCCCTAGAGAGTCCTGAGGCTACTTGCTTTGCACGAAGCCAACCCAGATTCAATCCCAGCCCCACGTAGGGTCTCTAAGGACTTCCAGGAACAACCTCTGAGCCCCACCGGGTCCAAGATGGGAAAAACAAAAAGGCAACAGGGACCTTCCATTCCCACCATTTCTTCTGGGGTGTTTTTCTCACTTAAGGTCCCAAAGTGTAGCTGGGGTGGCTGTACCCTAGATCCACCCCCCCCACCCCACCTTCCAGGGCACCAAGTCCTGACCTGACACGAGGTGCTTCTCAGAGAGCATGATCTTGGTGACAGGACTTCGGTGTACTGTGAAAGTCTGAAAGAGTTGAGGACCAGAGCCCACCGTCTCAGGATGCTGCACAATCACACGCACAGCCCCAGAGCTGGTGCCATAGGCAATCTCGATCCAGTTTCCGCTGACACCTGCAGAGAGATGGCCAGACAGACCCATTAGACAGGGAAAGAGGAACTGAGCACCAGCACCGATTCTGGGGAGAGGGAAGGGTGGGTGGTGTGTGTGTATGTGTCTCCATCCGTGTGTGCTTGTGTTTTGGGAGTAAAATCCATGTGTGTGTGTGTGTGTGTGTGTGTGTGTGTGTGTGTGCGCGCGCGCGCGCGCGCGCTTGTGTTTTGGGAGTAAAATGTGTGTGTGTGTGTGTGTGTGGTGGGTGGTGAGTGTGTATGTGTCTCCATCCGTGTGTGCTTGTGTTTTGGGAGTAAAATCCATGTGTGTGTGTGTGTTTATGGGGATAAAACCCAAAAACCTATCACTTCAAAATGAAACCAGCCGTGTGTGTGTGTGTGTGTGTGTGTGTGTGTGTGTGTGTGTGTGTGTGTGTGTGTGTGTATGTGTGTGTGTTTATGGGGATAAAACCCAAAAACCTATCACTTCAAAATGAAACCAGCCAAATGTGCAAGAGATTTCTTTTTTGTTGTTTTTTGTTTTGGGGTCACACCAGGAGATAACCTGAGTATCTCCTGGCTCTGTGCTCTGAGGACTCTATGAGATGCTGGGGATTGATCCCGGGTTGGGCATGTGTAAGGCAATGCCCTCCCTGCTGTGCTCTTGCTCTGGCTTTGTAGAAGTTATTTCTGAACTAAGTGACCACTTGTAATGATAGCTGTTCTTTTTCTTAGGTGTTTAGGCCACACTTGGCTGTTTTCAGGGGTTTCTCCTAGTTCTGTGCTCAGGAATGACTCCTGCAAGTGCTCAGGGGGACCCTATGGGATGCCAAGAATTGAATTGGGTCAGCTGTGTGCAAAGGTAGCTCCCTCCCCGTTTGGCTATAGCTTCGGCCCTGTAATGACAGTGTAAGAAACATGCAGAGCAGACATGAACCCAGTCCCCCAGCTCCAGCCATGTGGGTTTACTGGACACATCTGGTTGCATCTCCAACCAGACAAACTGCACAAGACTAGGTGAGGTGGATCTTCTCACAGAAGAGGGCCTGAGCAACTGGTTATCCCCACTGCCCCCCAAAACCTGGGAATCAGCACCCATCTGAGTATGTTCCCAGAATCTAGGAGTACAGGGCCAGGACTGACTTGTTTTAGGCGTAAGATAAACGCTGAGGGCCGTGACGGCATCATTGGAAGGGTCGTGGTACAGCTCTGTCACTAGCAGGTCATTGTCCTTCATGCGCAAAGGGAACTTCTGCATGTCTGAAAATTCAAAGAAAAAAAGCATAGCCTCAAGAGCAAGTCTATGGGAAACCTTGGAAGAGTACAGCCTTCTGGTCTCCATTCCAAGAGGGAGACCAAACACATACTCACGCACGCACCAATGTAATAGATGGAGCCGTTGTTACATCCCAGGAGGAGGAAGGAGCCAGCAGTGTCATAGCTGGTTATGGGGACGACGTCTTGAACCTGATCGACAAGATCACTCCATGTTAAGTGTATTCTGACAAACTGCTATCTCTCTCTCTCTTTTTTTTTTTTTTTTTTAATAAAAAGGGGCACAGGTATCTACTTTTAAAGAGGAGCTAGAAAATGGGACAGTTTTTGCACAAACACCCACAGGAACTCCGAAGATGCGCACAAATTACACATAAGTTCTTAAGAATCTGGCTTTAAAAGCTAATTTTTTCTGATGGCAGAACTTTATTCTCTGGACCTGAAGACCCCAGATCCTACTGTAGGTATGTGTAAGGGCAGCACCAGGACCATAGATGGTGGGTCTGGTTAGAAAAGACACCGCTAGGGCCTTCATGGGCACCAGGCACTGGCACATCCAAGTGACTGGGATGATTGGCGAGGGAGGTGTCCAGGCTTTTGTAGACATATAGTCCTGGAACAAGTGAAGGCGGGACATAGCAGAGGAATGATGGAGAGATGGAAGGACAGAGGGACAGAGAGATGGGGAAACAGAAGAATGAAAGGACCGAGATGGAGAGATGGAAGGATGAAGGCACAGAGGAATTCAGTAGAGGAGGGATGGAAGGACAGAGAGATGGTAGGTAGCCTCGTTCTAGAGCAGGAAGTGGGGATCAAAGGGCAGCCCAGAGCCCAGTGGCACTAGTTGGTTGAGCAGAGGAGCCAGAAACTTGGGAGCTTGTTCACCAGCACTGGTACTCCAAGTCCACCTGCCCGACCCCAACAGAGTGGCTCTTGCCGGAATCAAAGAGCTGCCTAACTAGGGAGTCATACCTGCCTCCTGTGTCTGGGGCATCTCTAAGGAGAGACCCACCTGCCAGTGCTGGGTGACAGCATTCCACACTCCCACCTTCCCTGTGTGGCTCGTAGCCACCAGCTGGTTGCCGATGAAGAAGAGTGCATCCACGGGCACTCCCAAGCTGAACACACCTGAACAGAACAGAAAACAGAACCCCAAGGTTACCTCAGGACACCACCAACACATGCATGTTTACATTTCACACCAAAGAAGAAAGTGCAGGAAACCAGTAATGCACCCAGTTCCAGAGCAGCCCCCCACTTTGGGGTCAGTTTCCCAAGGAGTGTAAAGGCGGGGGGGGGGGGTGAGACTGGCTTCTCTGAGGCTGTTCACCCCCTTTTGGGAGACCATACAATAATCAGGACAATATGGAGTGTGAAAAACAATGGAAGGGACGCTGGACTCACTCAGAGATCAGAAAATTCCGCATATTTCCCAGAAAACCCAAGAGAAGGGTGTGTGAAGGATGATGTGAGCATTGGGCAGCCAACTTCACCCGAGTCTAGAGCTCAGGATGAGACCAACCAGGGAAGGGGCAGGGAACACTGGTCAGAACACAGGAAAGAGGTGGGGAGTACTGGCTAAGGCACAGGGAAAGGGTATAGAACACTGGAAGGCAGAGAGGGAGGGAAAGGAACACAATTCCTACCTATCTCACTCCCGCTGCCACCGTCCTGCACACTCCACAGGATGATGCTGCTCTCCGAGGCCACGGCCACCATCTTGTCCTTGTCCCCGTGTGGGCCCCCCACCACTTTGGCGTTGAGAGCAACACGCTCGATGGTCCAGTCCAGGTAGGGGCTGGTAAACACCTGCTGCCAGCCTGAGGACTCTTTGATCCTGGGAAGCAGGTGCAAAGGTCACACAAGAGCACTGGGCGTAGAGGCGACCCCCCCCCCAATAGCAGCCTGAAGCCCCATGTGTAGGAACAGAATAGCGGGAGGCATCACCCACCCTCCCACCTGAGCATGTTTCCCAGGTCTCTATGAAGCCAGAATGGCACCGCCAAGGCCTGGGACACCAACAAACATGGGGCCCACGTGCTATGCAGACACTGACGTACTGGGTCATCCAAAGACTTAAAAATTGAGAAGTAGGGTGCTTCTGCCATGATCCCTGGGCAGTTTAGGAATACTGTGAGGGATACTAGAACGAGTGATCCCAGACAGTTTAGGAATATTGCTGAATGAAGTACCAGAGGAATAGAACAGCAGGGAGGGTGTTTACCTTGCATGCAGTTCATTCCCAACATCCCATATAGTTTCCTGAGCACCGCCAGGAGTGATTCCTGAGCAGAGTCAGGTATAGCTCCTGAACACTGCTGGGTGTGGCCCAACCCTCCACCCCCCAAAAAGAAATACTACTTTGGGGTACTAAAGCAATCCTAGAATCCTCTTCCAGCAGACTAGGTTGATTCTTCTGGAGTATGAGAGTAATTCCAGAGTGTTCTCCAGAGCAGAGTGGTCTTTGTGACTGTGAGCAAGCATGCAGCCCAGCTCTCAATGGACATGCTTAGCACACTCTATCCATGCTCTCTGGTGCTCCCGGCCATGGCTCCTCCAAGGAAATGGGACCAGTTAGCATCTGGTCTATAGAACAGCATCTCAGCCCAATCGCACATGGGGAATTTGGCTTTGGAAACTGCTCTAGGTAATATTATTACTGGGGGCCACAGGCAGCTGTGCTCATGGTTTATTCCTGGCTCTGTACTCAGGAATCACTACTGGAAGGCTGGAGAAATGATATGGGATGCTGAGGATCAAACCTGGGTCTGCAGTAAGCAAGGCAAGATGAAGGGACTACCATGCTATAACTCTGATCATCTCCTTGCTCTGAGTATTCAAAGTTATAAGGCTCATTTCAAACAAAACACCTTGGATCATAGGCTTCTATATTCTCCTCACATTGACCATTAACTTAGTAAAAACTTCTCTCCTAATCCATTTCTGCTTAACATACCTGCCACATTTCATAAGTGGGTCTGGCCTATGTGCAGTTAGAGATTTCAGAAATATATTGTTCTGTGGGGTTAAAAACATCCCCACACAAAAGTCCCACAGTTGAGCAATCAAAGTAGAACAGGTGAAACATGGAAAATTTTTTGAAGAAAACCAACAATGTGTTAATGTTTCTATTTGTCTCAGTATCATGGAGGAAAATTATGCTTCACACAATCTGATCAAACTGTCACAACTTTAAACAAAGATATATTCTTCAGTTGTCACCTAATGAAATAATTTCACCCTTATTTTTTTAATTTAAAACTGTATGTGCAAGCGCAACTTCACTTCATAATAAGTGTGATTTATCAATTTTAAAATTAATCTCAAGAATGAGTAATTTGCTTAGAATAAATCAGAGCACCAGAGAACTGCATCCTTCTTTTTAAGTACTCAGGGGCTGTAATAACTCTCTCTGGCCACCAGATGGGATTCCCAGAATAAGAAAAACAATGGAAAGAAACATCCAATAAACTCTAAAAATGGAAAAAAAACAACCCAAACCAACAAAACATTGAAAATTAAATATAGATGTTCAGGGACTGTCAGACTAGGCACAAGGCATCTTGGCAAAGACAATTAGCTGCTAAGTGGATGCAGAAGTACATGAAGCTCTCAATAATGTTCAATGAAAAGACACTATTGATTGAGTAGTGCCTGATTATTAATTTAGGAATATAATGTTATCTAACATTTCACAGAGATCCAGCAGAAGTTCTTTTAGAAATTGGAGAAGTCAAAATATGCACAAAAGTAATACTATAGTCAAGAAATACAGCTAAGTGATCATAACACTTTATTTAACCCAGTAGAATATGTAAGTTCTGGTATTTTTAGTTATTAGTTTTGTGCATAGGGTTCCAGGAAGCAAACCTGGGGCCTATCATGAACTCAAGTACTAAGCTATATACATGGATAATTGACTTTTTTGGTTGTTACTATGGGGACCATATCAGGAGGTGCTTAGGGGACCCTGCAATGCTGGGGACCAATCTGAGACTGCCCACTAGCAAAGCATGTGCTCAGCATAATGAGGGATGTCTCTACCCCATCACTTCAGGGTTTAGCTTTAAAATGAAATGCAAAACAATAATAACAAAACCAAATCGCATCTACTCTGTGATTTCAACATGAGCAACACATTACTTAAAACTAGAGACAGAGAGAAAATAGTAAACTCTGATCCTGACACTCCATCCCTTTCCTCGAGAATAATGAAGCCCCAGAAAGGAGTAGAGAGAGAGAGGCATGAGAAACAGGGTCAACCCCAAGAGAGACTCCAAAGTAGAACAGGGACAAAGTCCACAGGATCCAGAACCTCAGTCATAAGAACATGTTTGTTAGTAGAGAAAGAAAATTACCTAAAGCATACAAACACACCAAAATGTACCTGTAGTTACATCCATCCATCCATCCATCCATCCATCCATCCATCCATCCATCTATCCATCCATCCATCCATCCATCCATCCATCCATCCATCCATCCATCCATACACATAAAAACGCGAAACAAGACAAATGAGTGAGAAAGGGAGCTTTATGCAATTATAACCAGAGCATAATGAGTGGTATAGACACTTTGAAGAAAACCAGCTCCCATCACACATGGATAAAGATCCAAAATGAGCTTTCTTGATCTGGAGGCTAGCTCTAGCCGGCATGGGGTTTGGGGAGACCACATGTGGAAGGCCTTCTTCGTAACTTGGGTGCGCTGGGAGTCTTGATAGGCTCCCAGCCATCCCCTCTTCTGCCCCCCGCCTCCAGGCCCTCCTGGGGTGGCAGCCCAGGCAGCCAGACAAGCAAACTGAATGAAGATTTTTTTTATATATGGCTTATGCAGATATTATGGCAAAGGTAAATAAATATAAATTTTTTAATGTTGAAAAAAAAAAAAAGATCCAAAACGAAATGTAAGTGCTAGGGGGCTGGACAGATAGGAAAGGCACTTGCCTTGCACATAACCAACCTGGGTTTGATCCCCAGCATCCCATATGGTCTCCCGAGCATAGCCAAAAATAATTCGTAAGTGTAGAGCCAGGAAGAATAAATGGAGAAGAGAATGTGGGAAGGCGGGAAATAAAGGAAGGAGGGAAGAAGAAAGAAGTGAAGAAGGGAAGGAAGAAGGGAGAAAGGGAGAATTTAACAAAGGAGGAAGAAGAACAACTTCTTGTATATAAACATCCCCCTTATACGCATAACAGCAGCATCAATTCATTACCAAGAAAGAAAATACAAAAGGCCAAACAATACAAAAGTCAGAGATGGAGCTGAAGGGCATATGAGTTCCCAGGGCCAAACCTGACAGTGCTCAGGGAACAGGCATGGGAATCAGAGTCAAATAGGCAGCCTCCTTACCTCTCCTACTACACTACTTCCCTGCCCTAAAATCACCAACAAACAAGCCACAGGTGTGCAGAGTACCTGTAGCACACAGCGAAGTGGGCGTAGGCGGCCACGATCCAGTTGTGATGCCCGGCCACAAGGAGCACTTTCCGAGGATCCACGGGAAACCCTGGGGGTGGGAAGAGGCAAGTCTGTGCTCAGAGGCCAATCTGCAGGAAGGAGTTGGCCCAGGGTTCTCCAGGCTCAGACAGCAAGATGGACGAGGAGAAATCTGGGAACCGCTCCCTATGCGAAGCTCAGCCACCTCTGGTCCTACAGGTTTCTGGCCCACGTGTTGGTTTTTGGCTCCCTGTGCTCCATACTTACTCTAGCACAGCTGCAGTCAACCCAAGACTCACTCAGCTGCTGCCCAATGGGAAGTCAGCAGACGGGAGCTCTGGATGGCGCTAGGGGGTGAGCCAGACTATGTACATAAGAGGCATGAGTCTGGCCCCTTGTAAACCCCTACCCAGGGTCCTAGGCCTCCCAACAAAAACTCTTTTCATAAAACTGACATGTTAACTGAGGCTGCGCCAGGTAAAAATGTCTGAATTCAAGCGTTATCAAGGCAAAAGTCTCACCTTTAAAAATAATCATTACCCCAGTGTCATCCTGAACAAACTAAAAACTGCTCTTTGTTTTTCTCTACTTTTCTCTACTTTTTCTCCCCCTTTGCTCCTCACCTGGCCGGGCAGTCCCTTCTCCAGCCCCACAGAGGGCTGGCTGGGGACCACTGGTTCTGGGGTCCCCTTCTGGTACACCAAGCCCATTCCTGGAATCAGGAGGGGATCTGGCTGCATTGTTGATCTTACGAGTCGGGATCCCTGTACATGCAAAGAAGACAAGCTTTTCTTAAATAGATTGGAGAGTGCACCTTACCAGAGACACAAAATTATGCATTGTGTCCCAAGCAAACAAACAAAAAACAACCCAGTATAAATGAGCATTTCTGTATGGTTAAGATGATCTTTCAATTGCTTCTAATGTAAGTATGTGAGAACAAAAATACAACATTAATGTGGAAAACTAACATATTTAGATAGAGTTTTTGATATACTGTAATACCATGGCTTGGTTTTGGGAGACTGCAGTCCAGTACATCCCTATACACCAAGGTCACTTGAGAATCAGTGTCCACTGGGCAAAACCTGGTGTGGCAGGAGAAACTCTAAACTCAGTGCCCTGCACTTGATGATGAAGGGGGGAGCCCTTGTGGGAGGGTTCGAGGAAAAGAGATTTGGTCCAGCACACCACAGATCTGCATCCAGGCTGGTAGCCCCCTGCCCATGGACTAACCCCTGTAAAGTTCTCTTGGAAGTCAACCAAAGGAGAAAGCAGAGCCGGAACCCGAGAGGTGGCAAACTGTGGGCCTAGACAAGGGCCAGAGTGCTGGCAATTCTGGGTCACACAGTGGCTTTAGACAGGACCCTATGCTCATCCCAGAGCGCCCAGGGCAGGTGGGAGGTGCAGAGTCCCACAGCAAGCCAGGCACGCCTCAGGCAAGGGCAAAGGGGAGGCAGGCTCAGGAGGTAGTACCTGGGGGTGGCAGGTAGCCGTGGAAGAGGACACTGCCACAAGATGACCGCTCCAGCTCTTCACACAGGAGAAGTCGCCTCACTGCAGACAGGTAGAGGGACCTGTCAGCATACATGCATGCCCCCCACAAACCCCCAGCCAGCTACTGGGGAGGTCATGCAGGGAGCTGTGCTGGCTGCAGGGATCATGGGGGACCGCATCGGGCCCACCCCAGAGCCAGAGCAGCAGGCCCAGGCCTCGACCCAACGCGCGCACATCCAAGGGCTCGTACCAAGTGGGGTGATGCCGTAGAACTCGGCTTCGTGCCTGAGGACGCTGACGCTCACGCCCCTATGAAGAAGCAGGCAGGGCATAAGCAGCCCAGTGGGCACTCGGGCAGGAAGGGCACTGCCTCAGCCACTAAAGCTCACTTGGCTCCCCATGGAAGCAAAAAAGATGAACAGCAGTGGGCAGGGAATGCTGCAAGAGCAGAAGCATAATCTGGAGTGGGGGGCAGACTTGACTCCAGAAAGATGTAAACTGCCCAAACTCACCTAAAAGCAACATCTCAAGGCTAGATCTCTCTCAAGGGGCAAGGGCTGAGGGCCCAGGAGAATTGGGGGCTTATGGTAATGGGGAGGAGGAAAATGACACATCCACAGCTGGGGGAGAAGTGAGAGCAGGTGAGGGTCTGTGCTGGGGTGAGGCTGGTGCCTACCCAGAGCAGGGCTGCAGGGACCAAAGGACAAGCAGAGGTGAGGACAAGTGGTAGAGGGTGGGAGGGGAGGTGTCAGAGTCAAAGAAACAGGTGAGAGGGCTGAAAGCAAGTCCAGCCTGCGGACCTACAACAACAAAATCCAAGTCCAGCCCAGAGACCAGGAGCAACAAGACATGAATTCCAAACAAAATAATACCCAAAGCAGATTCTGAGCCAGTGGGCAAGGAAAGGGAATGGTGAGAAGGCAGGCAAGAGGTCTGAGAAAACTGAAAAGGGATTGTTTATCTTGGGGCCACTTGTGGCACTCAGGGCTTACTCTTACCCTACACTCAGAAATCACTCCTAGCAATGTTCAGGATACCCTAAGGATGCTGGGAATTGAAACCAGGTTGGTGGCGTACAAGGAAAACGCTTTCCTCAATGTGCCATGGTTCCAGCCTTGCCAGAGAAGTTCTGACAGTGGCACCTAACTATGAGCTTCATGCTAAAAAACGTCTTTGAACAAAACCAGTCGGGGGTGGGGGAGGAATCTACTTCAATAAAAGACACCCAAAAACAGAGAGCTATTAACAGAAACCTCCTGCAAGACGGTGTGGCACGCTCCTTACCGTAAGTCTAGTTCTTTTGTCCGAAGGAAATTTAAAATGGGTGCAAATGCAGCGGGATCTCGATCAATAAATATCTGTGGGCAAAGGATGGTTTAGAATTTCCCGATTCTCAACGTCCAGCTTCAATATCTCTAACACAGACTTAGGGAGCAACTGCATCCTGAGTAAGCATTTTTCTTATTTCTACTCTTCCACTTTAGTATTTCAGAGTGGGGCACATCTGTGAATGTGTATTCAACGTGCAGCATAGCTTACCACCTGCAGTGTAATTATTAGACAGCTAATATTCTAGCAGGGGGGAAAGTGGCATCCAAGCCTGTAATCTCATCTGTTTGCTAACTACCTTTGCTAAAAAGGAAAAAAATTTAGCTGATATTCTAAATTCAACAAAATTCGGCAGGGCTGGAGTAATAGCACAGCAATAGGGTGTTTGCCTTGCACTCAGCCAATCTGGGACCAATTCTGGTTCATTTCCCAGCATCCCATATGGTCCCCCGAGCCTGCCAGGAGCAATTTCTGAGTGTAGAGCTAGGAGTAACCCCTGAGCACCACTGGGTGTGGCCCCAAAACCAGAAAAAAAACTCCACAAAATTTGGCAGAACATAATGGATAAATAATACGTTCAATTGCCCCACCCTTAATTCTTGGCCACAGTGATTTACATAATTTACAAGTCTTGAGCAAACCATAAACTTTTTATTTAGATTTTTTTTTTTTTTGGCTTTGGGGCCACATCTAGTAGAACTCAGTCCTGGCTCTGTGCTCAGGGGTTACTCCTGGCAAGACCTTGGGGGGACCATATGAGATGCCGTAAACTAAACCTGGGTCAGCAGCATACAAGCCAAATGCTTCATTCACTATTCTATCTCCCCAGCCCTATGCTGCACTTAGCCCAGTAAGACAGGGGAGAAGATAACCATAAAAGCACTACAGAATGCAAGGAAAACAAAGCACCTAAATGTGAAATTCATAATTGGCCATTTTTTACAGGAATATCCACACAACACTTACTGGGCGCCCCTCAAAGAGCTCTAACCATTCCACCCAAAACCATTTACAAATCTCTTAAGTTGTTAGTTCAGTTCCCAACTAAGGTATCAAAAATTCCTCTAACTCCTCCATCAGAGAAAGAAATGGCAGCAAATAAGAAACTTTAGACTAAGATCAATTAGGCAGACCTGGCCATCATTTTTCATGACCTGCCAGACTAGGAGCTCATGTCCCCCAGGCACTCATTGGTCCCTCACCCAAGTACTGTCTTACCTACACATCCCATAGGGTCACCCTGCTTCCCCCAAAAGGAAAGGACCCTTTGGGGTACTGAGGATCAAACCTTAGTCGACTGCATGCAAAGCAAATGCCATCCCCATTGCGCTATCACTTGGGCCCAAAAGTCTTTCTGATTCTGTGAGCACGATGTGACATTGCCATAAGGAGGGGCAGCAGGTCTAGGGAATGTGACACAGCCAAGTTCCCTCAGGGTGCCAATGGAACAGACTTAGATTGTGCCAACTAAGGCATATGAGGAAGGGGGACACATGGATTCCTGATACTTCATGGCCCCTGGAGCCAGTTGGGGAGGCCACGAATATTATCAGAATTAACTGGGAGCAGGCTGGACAGTACAAGGCTCCAGGCTTGTCTCACACATGGCCAATTTCCCCCAAAGAGCTGGGGTAAACTAACTCTCATTCATCCCGGTATAGCCTGACACTCTCTACCCCTGAAGAATTTACTGGCTAATCTAGAAAAAACATCATGATACTCACAGCACCAGTTTCATCTCGAAGTGTTGAAATTCTTCCACTCAGCAAACTGGAAGTCATGAATAATAAATAAGAGTTAGTTTTAAATATCTGAATATGTTGAAGCAGTCTAGTTCTTTATCAAGTATTAAAAAGCAATAGAAAGAGATCGTTTCTTCTCAGACAAAAAAATCATTCAAAGATATCATTTCTCTTCATTTCTAGGAACCAAAGAGATAGCACAATGGGGATGATGCTTGCCTTGCATGTGGCTGACCCAGGTTCAATTCCTAGCATTCCACAGGTGTACCCCTGGTACCCCACAGGGTCCTGAGCACCAATGTGTGTGGCCCCAAATCCCAAAAGCACCCAATTAACTAATAATTTAAAGATAGCATTATAAGAATTAAGATTTATTCAGAAAACACTCATCAATAATTTTATTATAAGTGCAAATAAGTGACATTTTAAACAGTTTCATGAAATACCTGGAAAAAAAGGAATCTGGAATCCACATAAGAGTTTGTCTTGAGGTACTGAATCTGGAATAGAAAAATCATGCTGTTATTTGAAAGATCACCATTAATTAATTTGCTTTAATACACTGAGTTTCTTTTTACAAACTTAAATACTGCAGGTACTTCTTTTTGAAAAATATTTCAATTCAGATTTAAGAATAACCAAAGTTTTTAATATAACCACCCACCCCAAAATATCAATTTACCAACATATACTGCTTCCCAAAACGCTTTTCTCTGACTAAGCTGATCTGCGACAGAAGGAACAATTAGTCCATCAGCTTGAGTTTAAACTTGTCAACAGAACATTGAAATCGCCTCCAGATTCTTTTCATCTCTCCTACACAACCTGTTTGCCCTCTAATCAGCCACTACTTCTTAGCATCCCCAACAATTCCTGCTCCTCACTGCAGCCAAAGCATCCTGGTGCAGCCATCTTAAACCCTTAAAACCCACTGTACTCTGAAGGGCTTTTTCAAATATTCCAAGTCATTTCTCAGAGCTCCTGGAACTGCCCTGTAGGCCATGCATGTGGTGATCACAGCAGGGATCGTCTGGGGCCTTAGTTATTCCAGATTCACCAAATCAAGACAGCAGTGTTAAATGCTGCCATTAGCTTATTCCCACCAATTCTCTGATTACGAGCAGGGCCTGAGCCTGACACCCCGGCTTTCAAGTCAGATTCTAGTGTCCCGGCGCCCCCCACATCCATCAGCAAAGTCCAAGCCTTTCAAGAAAAGTACAGCCAAACCTCCTCAGTCTATCCTAGTAAAAAAGAAATACCGCAGTCATGAACTGAGCACCCACTAGGAAGTGAATCATCCTCACTGTACCGGTCAGCAGGGATCACTTCTAGCTCCATGACCTTCCATTTTCGCTGCTTAGTCAGAGACCTGGTCGGCCAAACACCACCGAGCTTGTTTGACTTAGAAAAACTGCCCAAGTCTGCTGAGAAGCCCTATTAGAAACTCAATTAAAACCAGCTGTTTCGGGTGGCTCAAGTCCTAAGGAATTTCTGGGCAAATGGATGGATACATACCCCCAATATTTTTCCCCCCAAGGGGGGGGGAACAACACAGAACTTTAAATATTGCTTCAAAAAATTACAATGACACTTAACAAACATAATTCTTTGCAATACCTATGGCAGCCCACTCCCTTTTCAGCTCATGAAAAAAAAGTTGTGTTTGATTTGTTTTCACAAAGTTTTCCTAAGAAACCTGGCATCTCAGCTTTTACATCCCAGCCTACTTTGGAACCTAATCTGGAATCAGTTGAACCAAACACTCCTGAGCAATGCTCTTCTTGGTCATGATGCTCAATATGCATCTCCTTACCTTTCATTCCATTTCTGAGGGTGGGGACCCACTCACCTGGCTACTTTCCCTTGGAGGAAACAAGGAAAAAATGACACTTGCCCCAGATTCCCGAACTTGAGTCAAATCCGGGAATCTGAAGCCACCCAAGCTTCCTATGTCCCCCCCCCCCCCCAGTCTGAGCCTTGTGATTTCAGCCTGGCTGACTCTGTGGTTTGGGTATTTGGTTCTGTCCTTCCTTAACACCAGTGATGCTCCAGCATTTTCCTGACCCCTATGCATGCCCCTCACACCCCCACTGAGTCTCATCTATCTCTTCTCCTCTACTCCTTGTATTTGGGGGTCAAGGGAACTCTAAATAGCACCCTTCTTTCGACCACTACATTCCCCCTTCAAGGCCCAAACCTTGCACAGGTCATCCGGGTGGTGATTCCTCCCCTAATCCGAAGGGCAGGACTGCTTCTTTTACAGTGTCTGATGTGACCCTTGGGACCTGTGTCTTTCTCAAGGTCCAGTTGACAACCAGTAAAACAATCCCCCAGAAAATGTGGAATTGGTCAAATCGTACTCCAACAGTGAAAAACAAAATAAAACATCCCAGTGCCGAGAAATTCCTTTTTCACAACTCAAAAACATTTCAGTGTTCCCAAGTCCTTAACTCAAGAGGCCTCTTGCAAAATCGAGTAACCAAGTGCTTGAGCAATATAACACAGCAGGGAGGACACCTGCCTTGCATGTGCCCAGAAGATTTCGATTCCTGGAATCTGATAGGGTCACCTGTGGCTGCCAGGAGTGATTCCTGAGCACACAGACAGGAGTGACCCCTGAGCACCAATGGGTGTGGCCCAAACACCAAAACAAGCCTGGGGGCTATAATAATAGCATAGTGGTTAGGGTGTTTGCCTTACACAGGACTGACCCAAGTTCAATCCCCTAAATGGTCCCTGAGCACTGTCAAGAGTTATTTCTGAACGCAGATGAAGGATTAACCCCTGAGCACTGCCAGGTATGGCACAAAACCCAAACCAAACCAAAAATAAAAACACCAAAAACCAAAAAAAAAAAAAGACATTGAAGACATTTTGGGGCCGGAGAGATAACATGAAGGTAGGTTGTTTGCCTTTCATGCAGAAGGATGGTGGTCTGAATCCCGGCATCCCATATGGTCCCCTGAGCCTGCCAGGAGCGATTTTTGAGCGCAGAGCCAGGAGTTACCCCTGAGCACTGCCCAAAAAAGAAACAAACAAACAAAAAAGACAAAAATAAAAACCGTACCACCAGCTGTTGAGTTTCTCTCTTGCCACTGTACAGAATGCTCACAGAGAAGGCCCTAGCAGTGCTCAAAAGTAATGCCAAGGAGACCTGGGCCAGCACCTAGGGCTCGAAGCTTGCTACACATTGCTCCATTTTGGGGGAAAAAATATGTTTCTTGGATTTTTTTACATTAAGAGTTAACTCTCCCGAAAACTAAGTTTTCTGACCTCTGTCTGCAGTAATAATGTCTTGCTTTGGGTGGAGAGTGAGGGCGGTGAATGTGGGAAAAACTCGGGCCAAGAACAGGCATTAAAAAAAAAAAAAATCTTGGGCCCGGAGAGATAGCACAGCGGCGTTTGCCTTGCAAGCAGCCAATCCAGGACCAAAGGTGGTTGGTTCGAATCCCGGTGTCCCATATGGTCCCCCGTGCCTGCCAGGAGCTATTTCTGAGCAGACAGCCAGGAGTAACCCCTGAGCACTGCCGGGTGTGACCCAAAAAAAAAAAAAAAATCTTCTGGGTGCTAGCTTCCCAGAGTGCTGGGACAAGGGTGAAGGGGAGGGGGGCACAATGCTGGCACCCAATCAACCCTCTCACTTTGCAGGGCAGAGCTGAAAACTTCACATTCTCCAGCACAGCCAAAAGGCCTTGATTGCTGATTGCTAAGAGCACTTCAGGAGTTGCTCCCCACCAGGAGCCTGAAAAGTTCAACCAGCTCCCTTTTGCCTTTCAACAGAGCTGACCTAACCCACTGGGAGGAGCGACAAATCCGTTAAAAAACAAAAACCCAACCATTTAGGGTCTCCACTCCACCTACCCTCAAACAAGCTAAATAAATAAATAAATAAACAAATAAACAAACAAATAAATAAATAAATAAAGGCAGGCCCAGGGCAGGAAGGCCAGAGGGGGAGAGGAGGAGACAGAGAACAGCTTTCAGGTTGTTTTACTGGTCAGGGGGGAGCTGCCGAGAGCCAGGACTCCCTAGGTGCCAACAGTGAAGGCCTCTAACCAGGCAGGAGCCTAACAGCACAAGGCACGGGCCTGGCAAAGCTGGCAAATCCTGAGACGGTGCACCCCGAGACCCAGGGCGGGAATGCACTTGTGCGAGCGCCTGGCGCACGAGGCCTGGAGTGTGCAAAACAAAACACACCTAGACTGGGCAGGGACTGCGTGGCTAGAAAGGGGTGCATGTGCTTCTGTATAAAGTGTGCGTGGCAAGGGGCTCGTGCGTCCGTGCGTGTGTGTGTGTGTAAGGGGGTGCATGCGTGTCTGAAGGCGCAGAGCATGCACAGGCGGGACCTAGGACCCGGGGCCTTCTCCTGCCTGCAAGCCACACCTCACCTGGTCCCCCCAAAACCTCACCTGGTCCCCCCCACGTTGAGCTGCACGATCTCGCCACTGCCCGCTGCCGCCGCCGAGAAGCTGCCGCTGTGGCCTCCCGCCATGGCCGGCGGCGGCCGAGGGGCAGCCGCCGAAGGGCTGCAGGGCCGGGGCGCGGCCTCCAGCTGTCGCGCGTCCAGGTGCCCGGCCGGCCCCGGCCTCTCCGCAGCGCCGAGCCCAGCCCAGCCCAGCCAGCCCAGCCCAGGGAGGAGGGGGCGCCGCTCGGGACAAAATACCGCAGCGCTCACCGCTTCGCTCACCGCAAACGCCAAGGGGTGGGGTTTGTGTGGGCGGGGCCTCGAGGGCGGGCTTTAATGGGGGCGTGGTTTCCCGCCGGCCTACCCGCCTCTCTCTTCCCCGGCTCCAGGCTCCTCCTCCTATATTCCCGGGAAGCCTTAATAATAAGCTCCCAGAGGCAGGGCCCAGCTCCTCTCTCTACTCCTAGGAGCGCTTCCAGCCTCTGCCCCTTTGGCCGCAAGCCTTAGCTTGGGAATACCTTCTTCCCTGCAGTGCACCCCCTGCCCCCAAAGCCCTGTTGCCTTTTTCGAGTCCGGATGGAAGAAGCAGCCTAATTTTAGGTCACAGGTCCCAAGCATCCCTGAATCCCGGAGAATCCGAGAACCTCACTCTCCAGCTCTCCTTAGGGGGTGGGCAGCCCTGTCGCGATTCCTTAAAGGGAGGGGAGGTTGGAGGCTCCAAAGATTGGGGGTGCAGAGAAAGGCAGGTATTTGGAAACCAGCTCATGCACTGTTACAGGCTTTCCCAGATTCGTGGATTATTTAGCAGGGAAAGATAGAGACCAAAAAAAAAATTTATATATATATATATATATTATGTACAACAAGTGTCTGGAATAGAGGAAACGCTCAAAGTCAGATGCAAAAGTTTACTTTTTAAAAATTCATTCATTTTGCTTGAATTTATCTATCAACCTGAAGCAGTTATTAGGAAAAATCTACTGTTTATACATTGTGACACTGCAATGAGATTTGCTGGCTAATAAAGGCAAATAATCTATGGCTTAAGTTTCAGAGGTTGCTCGTTTGTGGTACTCATTTTTTTTCTTAGCATGAATTGTATTAGTTGTGCTTTTATTATGAAATTTTCTTTGATGGACAGAGTGATAGTATGTCGAGTAATGTGCTTACTTTGCAGGTAGATATCCTGGTTCCATCCCCAGCACAGTATATGATTCCCAAAGCAACATCAAGTGTGGCCTAAACACCTTCCCCACACATACCCAGGCAAAGAAAAAAGAATTCTGATAAAAAAAAAACGTAGGCTGTATCACTTTATTTTCACTGTCATAATTATTAAATATCAATGAGTAGATGCACAATAGTGTGACTTTATCCAAATTTGACTTAAAAGAGATCAGTATACTTGTCAAAAATCACTGACAGGGCTTCAAAGATAGTACAGTGGGTATGGAGCTTGCTTTATAAGTGATTTACCTGGGTTCAATCCCTAGCATCCCATATGGTTCCGTAAGAACCACCAGAAGTAGTTCCTGTGTGCAAAATAACCCTGAGCATCAAAAATCTAATTAAAACAAACAAAAATCA